>NW_027555736.1:231146111-231336111 GCF_003287225.1 Phascolarctos cinereus
ATCAATGATTACCTCCCTCAGTTTCAGGCACATATTAAGCACAGTTCTCTGAAGCCTATGTGTGTAATATGAGTTGTACAGAACACAAACACATATTCTCTGGCTGCATCTGACCAACCACATATGTGTGACTTAGCATGTGGTCTTATAGGAGATGATAAAGTTCCTGGTTCCTAACCACATGGATTAGTGCTGAAAGGACTTGGCATCTTGACATGATGGGTGGTCCCTTGCTCCTCTTTTACCCTTATTACAGCAGCAAAGGGGTGGAGTACTGCGTCAATTAAAAGAACAGATAGCCTCTGGCTCATCCTTTAATTTCAATTCTTCTGTGTATCAAGCAGTGCACACTGCTTCTAGACTCCAGGAAGGGAGTGGGAGAATAGACGGTGTTCTTTTCCCTAACACTGCCTCAGCTCCCATGTGGAACACACATTCATGGGTGAGCTTGCACTTGGAACCTTGGCTTCCTGCTCCTTCTTTAAATCTCCTTTCCAAAGCTGACCAAACATCATTCTCACGATGGACACGTCCGTGCTTGGAGGTGACGCTATGAGTCAAGAGGTCCAGATATCCCATGTCCCATGAGGAAGAAGCTAATTGATGGCAAGGGAAGCTTCTGCATTAGAAAAGTCAAGCGACTGGCAAAAGGAATAGCAATGCTCTTGGTTTGGCTTGCCAAAAGACATGGACTTTGAGGGATGGTTTTAAAATCTGGGTTTATTTCTTAACTTTGGTATCTAGGGGCTGGGAAAGTCATTTTAACCTGTGTTCCAGGCAATTTTCTAAGACTATCAGCAGTAGAACAGTTCCTGATGGGTATTAATGGAGGAAGTTTCCTCCACCAAAAAAATCATACACACACAGAGTTAGTAACAGTTTTTGAAATAAAAGTTTTAATATTTTTAGGAAGTATGGGAGAAGAGGAAGTGTCACAGAAATAATGTACCATAAATATGTGGCAGGAAAAAAAATTACTCAGTGCAAAATACAGTAGACAAGACAACTTAAAAAAAACTAACAGGAAAAGTAGGAGATGAAAACAAAATGATCCTTTGAAGATAACTTAAAAACGTCATCATCAAAGCAAATACCAGCAAGTTAAAAATCAAATAGATCATAAGGTGGAAGAGACCTCAGAAACCATCTAATCCAATCTTCTCCCACCCTCATTTTAGTAATGTGAAAACTGAGAGCCAGGGAGGTTAAGAGATTTGCCCAAGGTCACACAAGTAGTAAGTTTATTCCTTCTTTTTATCTGTTGTTTTTTTTGTTTTGTTTTGTTTTGTTTTTTAGGGTAATGGAAAGAACAATTTACTACATTTAATATCGGATGACCTGGATTCGAATCCCAACTCCGTTATTTAGTACCTGTATAACTTTGGGCAAATCAGTTCTTTTGGGGTCTCAGTTTCCTTTAGTATAAAATGAGGGAGTTGGTCAAGGTTCTTTCTAGTTTTAGATCCAATGTTCCTTTGAAAATTCCACAAAGAAAAGTACTCAATTTTGTAAAAAGATTATTTTTAACTAACAAGATATTGTAACTGTCACTTCCAGGCTCACTGTAGCCAATATAGAATAGTCATTCTTGTTGAGTTGTTTCAGTTGTATCCAACTCTCTGTGATCCCATTTGGTGTTTTCTTAGGAAGGATACTGGAGTGGTTTGCCACTTTCTTCTCCAGCTCATTTCACAGATGAAGAAACTGAGGCAGAGTTAAGTGACTTGCCCAGGGTCACACAACTAGCTAGTATCTGAGGTCGAATTTGAACTCGGGTCCTCTTGAGTCTGCGGCTAGCGCCTCTATCCACTGTGCCACCTAGCTAATCATGAAAAGATCCACAAAACAAAAAACATTCAGTCCTTCATTTTCCTCATCATGAACATCCCATAGGAGCAGCCAATTCACATGAGTAAAGTCAAGGCATTGAACTGTGGATTTTCCTCCCCAAAAGAACATTTATCGCACAAACGGAAAATGCCATTTGTACAATTAAGAGTGGGTAAATTGGTGGGAAGAGAAACAAAAATAGTAGCAATGCTTCGTTATCAAAAAGGAATGTTTACAAAACATTAGCCTAAACTTTCAAGCTTCTGCAGTGTTTCCATATTTATGCTTCCACTAACAAGGAAAAAACCTTATTAGCACAAAATCATCTCATTTCTGATTAACAGGAAGCATTAGCAATGGTAAATGCCTCTAATTCCTTCAGGAGGCAATTAATTCACCATAACCATTCTCAAACGTTACTAAACACTAAAAACTATAGTAACGGAATTTTATTTCCTTCTTTATCTCCATCCCTCTGAAATACATAAATCTGGTCCTTTCAACCTGCCCTCAATTAACTGCTTTAAAAGTACAGTGACAGACTCTGTTCTTTTCCGTTAAAATCTATAGAAAAATTTTTACTTTTACAAAATATTTCAACTGATAAGCTTGAGGTTGGTAGTGGTGACAGGCAACAGTTGGATTTCTGGAAAAGGTTGCTTAGTGTTGGTTTAGTTGGACTTTTGTGCTCAATTTCAGAGGAATTTCAGAAAGAATCCCTTTTCTACACATGAAGGTACCTATTACCTGGAGGGTAGCTTTATGGTTTTACCAAAGATAAATTCTGAAGTCCTTCTCTGTATGGCATAAAATGGAAGCAGAAAAAATAATTTTATCTCTATAATTCTTCCCTACCCCCACCCCTGCCACACCTCTCTCCCCATCATACCCTGTCTCCCTACCCCTATCCACTGCTCTCCACTCCACCACTGCACACCTCTTCGCATAATACCCAGGACATAGAAAGTACTTAATAAATGCTTGTTGATTTCACCGAGCACACGAAGGCCATTCCAGATATATTACAGAGCATACAGTCAGCATACTATGGCAAGACATACTAGTAAGTTATCTGCAGTAACTACTAGCTAGGTACTCCAGTAACTTATTTGCCCTACTGAACCTGCAAGAATTCCTAACCTAGGCCAGGGAATATCTTACATACTTATAAGAGTCGATGTATTTTTAAGAGAGTAATGAGGCAACAATACAGTATTTTCTTCCAGCTCCCTAAACTATGTGACTTCATAAGAAAATGTTCACAATTATAAAAAAAGCATTAAAATTTTCTCCTTGGAAAAATTAACCATGATGGGAATCCATCTTCTCTGAGGCTCGGAATAGTTTACCTGGACACCTAAGCAGACATTGATTCCCCATTATTTCAATAATCCATTTTCAGTCAGTGTTAATGCACATAGTATTCAAGTTCATCTAATACCAGAGATCGATCAGCAAAGAACTTTCTCATCACTGAAGCCAGAGGGCAGGAAGACCTTTCCCATTAAGTTAATATGTCTCTATTGATTCCATGGACCTTTAATTCAACTACATTAAGAAAAATATGAAGGAAAGATTCTTGTTCCCTTATAATTATTTATTTCACGCCATACATTAATATACCCTCTCCTTTTTCAGGTTCTGACATAAAAGGGCTTACAGTAGGTTAATACATTGTTGCTGTATGTGCTTTTTATAAATGTATGTGTAATATGTTTATGCACGTGACTTATATGAGGCAAAATTATCATCAAACTCTTTCGTGTGAAGTTGTGTGTTAAGTGAAACAGCTAGGTGGTACTATTAGAGTGCTGGGCCTGGAATCAGGAAGATCTGAGTTAAAATTTCACCTCAGATGCGTACTAGCTGTGTGACCCTGGACAAGTCACTTAACCTTGTTTGCCTCAGTTTCCTCATCTGTAAAATGACATGGAGAAGAAAATGGCAAACTACTCCAGTATCTTTGTCAAGAAAACCCTATATGAGGTCACAAAGACTTAGACACAACTGAAAAATAACTGAACAACATTGTGGGTTAAGTACTACAGGAGGTTTAGGTACTTGGTCTGCCATATACAATACTGTTGTATGTTTTACTGTGTTGTGTGCTATGTATATCACATGCTCATACTTGCTGTATTTAATTATAATGTGGATGAGAGTTACAAGGTAACTCTATGTCTACTGCGTATTTTTTTAAATCTTAAACTTTCATCAATGTTTTACCCTAAAGTGTTAAGTTTTACATGGAGATGGAATTGCTAGGCAAGAAGATTTTTTCTAAAACAAGAACTATTTTTATGACACGCACAAATTATTGTTGCCTATGTCCTGGGGCTCTGGCTTACATGCAGAATGCTACCTACGTCTCTGCAGCAACTACTCAATGCCTGCCATTGTAGCCCCAAATCAGCCATGGACAATATATAAACTATTGAGCATGTCTGTGCTCCAATAAAATTTTATTGATAGACAGTGAAATCAGTTATTAGTAATTATTATTATTATTATTATTATTATTATTACTAGTGATAGTTAAATTTCATATAATTTTCAAGTGTCATAAAATATCCTTTTGATTTTTTTAATCATTTAAAAATGTAAAAACCATTCTCAGCTTGCAAATTGAACAAAAATAGGGAGTGGGCCTGAACTGGTGCACAGGCTGTAGTTTTCAACCCTTGTTCTAGAGGACCTGCAGGAAGTCTGACAGGTAGCACTGGAGAAGGAAAAAAACTAAGATAGAAAGAAAGCAAGAATAAAGCAAAACAAAAGAACACAAGCAATGTAACAGGCCCATGATGGACCAGAAATTCCATCCTACCTCTCTATGCTGCAATGTATTCCCTCCTTACTCAGCTCAAATTTCCTTTCTTTCCTTTAAGATGCAGTGCAAGTACCATTTTTGTGTGGAATCTTTCTTCTCTGCAATAGCTAATGCCTTCCCTCCCAAACTACTTTTTATTAAACTACTTTTTTATTTATTTGCACATAATAGTTTAATATTTATGCTTTACAACACGTATTTGTTGCCTCCTCCATGAGAATGGAAACTTACTGAAAATAGGAATTACTTTATTTTTATGCTTGTACCCCCAGGAAATAAAATGTACGCAAATATTATTGCCACCACTACTACAATGAAGGCTGGGAGAGTATGTCTTTAATATAAAGACAATGCAGGAAATACATCATTTTAAGTGAATGTGGGGAATAAGAAGAGAGATGGTTTAATCAATTATCTTAGAACCTGGAAAAATCATTTTTGTTTATTTTAAATCTTGTAGTAATCTCTTTAAAGAGTTCAAAAATGTAAGTGTTGTAAAAAGAGAAGTCAACCCTTTACAAAAATATTTTACATTCAGAAAATATGAATACTATACCTTTGGAATTCTATTGGTGCCACTGATAAGTCAACTTTTAGGGAAGAGGGCAGATTAGAATAAATCTGTGAAACTTGTAGGATTGACTCATAGATTTTTAGAGTCAGAAAGAATCCTAGAGATGTTACAGCCCAAGGCTCTGACTTTACAGTTGAGAAAATTGAGGTCCCAAAAGATCCTTGCCCAAAGTCACACTAGCTAATGGCTGGGCCCAACTGAGAACACAAGTCTCTTCACTTCCTAGTTAGTTAGTTCCCTTTCCAATATCTGGCACTGATTTTAATCATGGAGTGATTATTTATTTATAAATACAGTCTTTTCTTTACAAAAGCTTTTGATAGGATTTCTTTAAATAATTAAGTCCCCTAACACAGTTAAAATATGATTCAATTTATAAAAACTAAACATACTCATCACTCTTTAGGTATACATCCCTTATACAAAATGAGTTAAATGGGTACTATTCCTTTCAAGGAAGGAAGGTATGGAGCAGGTATAGAACTGGACAAACAGAATAATGGGCATAGCTTCATTTGTGAAACTTTTAAGTTTGTGGTTCTGGGAACTGCATGTGTGTAAAGGTAAAAATGTGAACAATAAACGTTTTACAACAAAGAAGTGCCTCTGAATCATCTCTAAACCAGGAAGTCACTTCCATCTATAATCTTCATAGAGAAAGTTTTGTGATTTTCAAGTTGCTTAGGTGACTAAGGCTTTGATCTTCGTGTGTTCTATTCAACAGTATGACAAGTCACGTACTATTATACTCTTTCTGAAAATTCTGGGATCTAAATTTAATTTGGTGCCACTAAATACAATATATGTTTTTAATAAAGTTGACATCACTTTCAAAGACTTTGTGCAAAATGCCTGTTCTAAGAAGGGACCTAAAAGTTTTACATTTCAAGTACTGATGACGTATACTATGATGCAAAAAAAGAAACCATCGTGAACTTTTCAATGTGAGAGAACCAAGCTGAGTCACTACAGACATCCTCTACACCTAGTACATAAATTAAAAAATAATAATATCCATAAAAAACTGAGTCCTAGGAACTTGTCTCTGTCCCTGTCTCATCTGTCTCTCTCTCTCTCTCTCTCTCTCCCTCTTCCCCTCATCCTCCTATCTCTTTCTCTCCCCTCATTTTCCCCTCTCCTCCCTTCTCCTCTCTTATCTTCTTCCTCTCCTTCCCACTCTCCTGAGTCTATATATCTTAAACCCTGTCACTTGAGCCTGTATGACACCTTCCAAAAACCTATAACTTAATCCTTCAGGGGAAAAAATGGACATTCAGTGAAATAGAGGACTTTCAATCATTCTTGATGAAAAGACCAGAGCTGAAGAGAAAATTCAACTTTCAAATATAAGACTCAAGAGAAGCATGAAGAGGTAAACAGGAAAGAAAAATCATAAGGGCCTTATTAAGGCTGAACTGTTTACATTCCTGCATGGAAAGATGATTATTTGTAACTCATGAGAACTTTGTCAGTATTAGATTAGTTGGAGGGAAAAAAATATATGTATATATAGATAGATAAATAGATAGATAGATAGACAGACAGACAGACAGACAGACAGACAGACAGACAGACAGATAGATAGATAGATAGATAGATAGATAGATAGATAGATAGATGGCACAGAATGAGTTGAAGATGAAGGGGTGATATCTGGAGAATTAAATTAAGGGATGAGAGAAGATTATACTGGGAGAAGGAGAAAGGGAGAGGTAGAATGGGGTAAATTATCTCACATAAAATAGACAACAAAAGGCTTTTACAGTGGGGATAAAATGGGGGAAGGTAAGAGGAAATGAATGAATCTTATTTTCACCATATTTGGCTTGAGGAGGGAATAACATACACACTCAAATGGATATGGAAATCAATCTTACCTTATAGAGAGGAGGGCAGATTGGGGAAGGGGGAAATCAGAAGCAAACACTTCTGAGGAGGGACAGGGTCAAAAGAGAGAATAGAATAAATGGGGAGGCAGGATAGGATGAAGTTTGACTCCTCTGGAAGTGTTTTGTATGACTACACACATAGAACCTGTATCAAGTTGCTTGCCTTCTCAATGAGGGTAGGTGGGCAGGGAGGAAGGGAGAAAATTTGGAACCCAAAGTTTTAAAAACAAATGTTAAAAATTGTTTTCACATGCAACTGGGAAATAAGATATACAGGCAATGGGGTATAGAAATCTATCCTGCCCTACAGGAAAATAGAAGGGGAAGGTGATAAGAGAAGGGGGGTGATGGAAGGGAGGGAAGATTAGGGGAAGGAGTATTCAGAATATGTGCTATCTTGGGGTGGAGGGAGGGATAAGATGGAGAGAAAATTTGGAACTCAAAATCTTGTGGAAGTGAATGTTGAAAAATAAAAATAAAAAAATTAATAAAATACAAAATACAAAACTTATAACTTCCAGGATTTACTTTCTTCCTCCCTTTTTACCACAAGCTCAAGTCCTGATGGTGGTGGTAGTGGTTATGATGGGGGGGGGTTGTTTTAATAAAATGGTTTACTCACAAAAAAGGAAAAACACAGGGGTAAAAGTAATAAAAAATAAATTTTAAAATAAAATCTCCCTAGAGAGATCTGGGTTACTCACAAACTTACAATATTTGCCAATCTAGTTCATGTACCCTTTCAACAACCCTAGCTCTTGGTTTCCATTTCAATTCCAACCACAAAAATAGTGGCTAGTCTCCCATTCTCTCTACAACTCAATTCTAGAATGATATTCTTTCCCAGGGCATTTCATACTGGTATCTAAATCAGCCCTACTTCTGACATCCTGGGCTAGTCTCAAGGGTTAGTTCTAAAACCTGGATCATACCCTCACCAGTTAGGTATGGCCAATGTACCCTGATACTCTTAGAATACCTATTGACTCCCTGACTTGCTAACACATCCCCTACTCCACAATCAATCCAACAAAAGTGGAAAAATGGGAAGAAAACATTAACAATTTCCTATCATCAAAAACGTTCATAAAGACATCCCATTTCACCAAGGCCAACCATATGTGTACACACATCCAAACATACATATGTA
This sequence comes from Phascolarctos cinereus, assembly GCF_003287225.1. Lineage (NCBI taxonomy): Eukaryota > Metazoa > Chordata > Mammalia > Diprotodontia > Phascolarctidae > Phascolarctos > Phascolarctos cinereus. Next base: position 231,154,382 of record NW_027555736.1, read on the forward strand.
CACACCCATACATATATAAACACATACATATGTCATTTTTATATATAGATATGTGTGTATATCACTGCCACATCATTTTTCTCTCTCTTCCAGCTATGCTGACTTAAGGACAGAGAAAACAATGAGATACTAGAGAACTTAGAAGGTAAAAGGAGATTCTCCCTGATAAGTTTGTAAACAAAATATATGCATTTACCTCTGCTAGAGAAGACCAGCTGTCTTGTTTTAGGGTAAAGGGTTTTTCTTCCTGGCAAAGCTTGATAGGGTTCTAGAGATTCAGATGATCAAAGGAAGATTCAGTGTGCTCACGTCTGAGGGAATATGGTTAAAGTAAGTAATGAGTAATAACAAAGTACTATTTGATTTTATCTGGATGCTTGTGTATCCTCAAGTGTTACTTTAAATTATGTTTAAACTACTCTTTTAAATTATAAGGACCATTGGTCTACTAACTATGGGGTTGCTATATGATGGTATAAAGGCCTAACCCTTTCACTATCAGGAGCCTCTTTCCCCCCCACTTTTAGGGTTACCCAATCAGCATATTGGGTTCTGAGCCCTATGTAACCTTAACTATCAACCAATGGTATCCCCTCTGTCTTGGTTAAACTGATTTGGTATCAAGCCCTGCCCACCCCTAACCTCCCTGACCATGAGTCAAGGAAAGAGGAAACTACCATTTTAGCCTTGATATAAGTCCTCATGTACAGCCAAATCTCTGGCATCACTTTCTACCTAAATACACCACATTCTGAAGGTATCCTTATCCATGCCAGAGCTGTTTCTGGTCAGAGTACATGTTGAATATATGTTTGTTTTTATCCACTTCCCTACCTCCATGTTTCTTGGTGCTTCCTAAGTGCTTCATGGGAATTCCCATGAAATACCCAATTTCTAGCACAGTGGCAGGTGTTTTTCCTTCCCCTGACCTTATAAACAGAGACAGGAGAAGACATAAGTATAATAACTTATTGATGCTAGTGAATGCTATACCAAGCTATTACTTTTCATTATTTAAGACAAGTGTAACAGAGCAAAAAACATGTACTTATCTGTCTGTTTTAGGACTCAGTTCACTATGTCTGTGGGAAGACTAGTTATGGCCATGGGATCATAATCCATGCACCAACATTCTATCATGTGGCAGCTCATCTGCTTTGCAGTATCAGAGCGGAAACTCATAGCTTCTGAAATACAAGCTTTTGTTCACCCAAATCTACAAAATGAAAAGTTCACATGAAGAGAATACAGTGGACCTATCCATTTATTGTGTCTATTACCCTAAATAGAAGTCATCCTAATTGGTGCAGGGCATACTCTTCATAACAAATTTGTCTTTCTGGGTACACTGGCCAAGTTACCCTATTTTCCTAATCTCTGATATATGAGTGGCTAGTTAATCTAACTATTCTGTGCTAAAGAGTTTTTTTTTTCAGTTAATGGGTAATAACTAACCTGTTACTCTTCCTGATGACATGTTTGTATTTTACCTGGTGTTTTCAATGTCCTAAAGAGTTACACAGTATAACTAGGAACTAGGTTCAAGGCCCAGCTCAACTATTTACTATTAGTGTAACCCTGAGCAATTCATTAACTTTTACTGAATCTCAGTTTCCTCATTTGTCAAATGAGAAATTTTGACTCTAAACATTTAGTAAGGCTACCATCGTGAGCTGGTAAGAATGCCAGTGTCTGTTGCAGGCATGCAGGGGGAGACAGTTTTGAGTAAGCAAACCTGTCATGGCACCTCAAAACAAACCACATTGGCAGCTGCCCTTCTGTGCTAAAAAGCTAGCTGATTCTGCTACATGAGAACCAAACGAACTGCTGAAAAGGTGGATGAAGAGTCTACACTGGCTTCAGCATGTGCCTCACTGCATTCTGTAGCAAAAGTAAAGGGGCATGAAGCTAATAAATAAGTAATAATGTTCAATCAATTTTTTGATTCAAAGGTTATTTCTGGGGATGAAATTGCTAAGGTAAGAAACTCAGAGAAAGCTCTTCTGATCAGAATAATGGAAGGATAATTTCAGTCAGAATCAGTGCTGCAACTAAGTGTAATTTTAACAGACACTTATAAATTCTCCCTAACACTAGCTTCTTGCAACTTGTTCTTTTAAGACATCTTGACCAGATAGAGCACTGGGCTTGGAGTCAGCTAGATTCATCTTCATGAGTTCAAATCCAGCCTCAGACACTTGCAAGCTGTGTGACCCTGGGTAAGTCACTTAACCCTGTTTGCCTCAGTTTCCTCATCTGTAAAATGAGCTGGAGAAGGAAATAGCAAACCACTTCACTATTTTTTCCAAGAAAACCCCAAATGGGGTCACAGAGTGTTAGACATAACTGAAATGAACGAACAACAACAATAACCCTTAGAACGTGAGTTCTTGGGAGCAAGGATTGTCTTTTCTATCTGAATCTCCAGTGTTTAGCACTGTGCTTTGTACAAAGCAAGGACTTAATAAATTCTTTATTTATTCATTCCTTCAGTATTAATAAAATAAATATGAATAATATAAACATAAAGTGAATAAATACAAATAAATGCAAGATAGTAAGGAGATTATGAAAACTCCACTGCATTCATTTTCAATTGTTTTAAAATAGAGGCAAGATTCTGCTTGAAGAGCATGTCTAGATGTATTACCATTGCTCTGGGCTAAAAAGTTAATGAGTGACCATAAGATCACAGATCGCATGTCGGGAGAAATCTTAGAGGTCAGTTGGTCTATCTCATTTTAAGGTCAGGGAACTGAAGAACGAAGAGATTAAATGACTTGTCCAACTTCACATAATTAATAAGTAACAAAGTAAGGATTTGCACTAAAATTGGATTTTGGAGTATTGAGTCCAAATTTAGTGTCTCTGCCTGCACTCCTCCACCCATGACACCACATTGCCTCTGCCTCTCAATGATGAAGGGTAATGTAATTACTTACATTTTATTCTACTAGCATTTTTTAAAATTATTAACTTAATCATTGACAAATATGGACAAAGAACAAAAAGAGGAATTGTAGATGAAACCACAAATTTCTATTTTTTAAAGGTGTACATTAAGTTCAACACAGTAGTAACATAATTGCCCTGTTTGTGTCCCTTTTCAAACATTGGTTTTCTTCTGTCTGCTTTTAAAGTATTTTGATGCACCTTTCTTTATGTGGAATCTCTATCACTCCTGAATAGCATATTCCAGTCCCCTGTGCTCTCCTCCTACTCAAAAGAGAGAAGCTTTCCCTGTAAGAAATAAGTATAGTCAAAAAAAATCCAACATATTGCCCATGTCTGAAAATGTACGCCTCTTCTATACCTCCAGTCTATCACCTTTCTCCCAAGTAGTGGGTGGTATGCTATTTTCATTATTCTAGATATTAAGTCTATCTTTAAAAAATAATTTTATTGAAATCTCCTATTTTTACCTCACCCACATTTCCCAATAATTCCTTTCCCCTCCCACTCCCAGAGAGCCATTTCTTACAACAAAGGAGAAAAAAGGAGAAGAAAAAGGTCCGACAAACCCAACAACCATGACATCAACAATAATAATAACAGCTAACATTTATATAATAGTTACTATGTGCCCGCCACTGTCTTAAGCACTTTACAAATATTCTCTTATTTGATCTACATTGAAAAACCGTGATATCATCTTTGATGTTTCACACCCATAGTTGCCTACCCTGCAAAGAAAGATGGGAGGTGACTTCTCATCTCTTTTTTGAAACCAGGTTCAGCGACTACAATTTCATAGGATAAAGTTTCAACTGTTTTGTTATTTTTTCCATTTATATTGTTGCAATCATTGTTTCTTATTACATTTCGCATCAGTTTGCATAAGTCTTCTCATGTTTCTCTTCATTCAACATAGTTATTGTTTCTCAGAGCACAGTAACAACCCATTGCATTTACACCATTCCCAAATGTTGTTATCGTTGAGTCGTTTCAGTCCTGTCTGACTCTTCATGACCCCATTCGGGGTTTTCTTGGCAAAGATACTGGAGTCGTTTGCCATTTCCTTCTCCAGCTCATTTTACAGATAAGGAAACTGAGGCAAATAGGGTTAAATTATTCTTAGCTCTTTACTACCACTACTACTATAAACACTTTGGTATCTGTAGTGGCCTTTCTTTTTTTCTTTTTTTTTTTTTTTGCATTTGACTTCCTTGGGACATCTGTGTAGCAGGACAATCTCTGGGTCAAAAGATATGGACATTTTAATCACTTTTTTCACATAATTTGAAGTTGCTGTACAGAATGTTTGGACCAATTCGCAGCCCCACCAACAGTGCATTAGCATAGCATGCTCATCTTTCCACAACTCCTCCAACACCAATTATTCTGACCTTTTGTCATCTTTGCCAATTTACTCGATGTAAGGTGAAAAGTAAGAGTTGCTTTGATCTGCATTTCTCTTATTATTAGTATTATTATTAGTATTATATAGTTGTTAATAGTTTGTAATTCTTTTGAAAACTACTGTATCCTTTAACCACTTATATCTTGGGGAATGGCCTTTGATCACATATTTTTTCTGTTAATTATCTATATATCTTAGATATCAGATTCTTATCAGAGATATTTGATACAAAGATTTTTTTCTAGCTGACAACTTCCCTTCTTTTAAATTACATTCTTTCCTGTAAAAAAAAACTTTTCATTTCATGCAATTAAAATTATCCATTGAATTCTCATTCCCTTGTTTAGTTAAGAATTCACCAGTAGCAGCACCACTACCCCCTAGCCATAATGATAAGAGGAATTTGGTCTGATTCTTTTATAATTTTTTTATGGTATGACCTTAAATAATCAAAGCATGTATGCATTTTACATTTTTTTAATTTTATTTTAAATTTATGAAACATAACAAACATTTCCATAACACAGCAGTATAAAAAAAAAAGATGATCGTACATGAAACTGCAAATCTATTACATACAATTTATTATTCCTTTTAAAAATATAATAAAGTTATCGTGTAAAACCTGGCCAGGGCTTAATCAGGGTCCTATTCTTTCTTGTCTCTTCCAAAGCTCTGATTCAGAAGTGTTAAATAAAGTTAAATCTGGGCTGAAAAGCCTCATCCCCACATTGGAAAAAAGAGGAAAATGACAGCAAAGACATCCCTTCTTTACTTGAGAAACTAAGAGCTTAGGTAGAACATAATAGCAAAGAGTGAGAATGAATCACTTTTCCTGGTGATTCAGGTGAAGGGTATCATCTAGTGTGGTGTTTGGGGGATACCCTTCTATATATAAATATATAAATATATATATAAATATATACACACACACACATGTATGTATGTATGTATGTATGTAAATACACATATATATGATTTTTTTGGTATTTCTAAAATATATAAATATATTATATATACAAATATATTATATATATAAACATATATATAATATATATTAATATATATTATATATATATAAATATATAAAATAAAAAGAACTAATTGAAGATTAAACAACCAAATCTTAAAGAATAAGTGGGTTAAAAATAAACCATAGACACAATCAATAATTTCATTAAAGAGAATGACAAGAATGAGACAATACATCAAAACCTATGGGATACATCAAAGCAGTAATCAAAGGAAAATTTCTATCTTCTAAAGGCATGTATGCAGTGTGAATTTATCATGGTACATGGTATAAGCTGCTGGCTTAAACCTTCTGCCATATTGCTTTCAGAAAATTATGATTTGGAGTTTGTCAGTGGTTGGGTTATTTGGTTCAGTTATTTCTGATTTTTTTTAACTTTTCCATTCAAATAATCTACTTTTTTATTTGTAACCAGTACTGTATCATTTCAAAAATTATTGATTTATGACATTATTTTAGGCATGAATATACTATTCCCCTTCCTTCTTACCTTTCTCCATTGTTTCCCTTGATATTCTAGATCTTTGTCCTTTAAGTGTTTGTTTTGGCTTTTCATTTTATTTTTAAAATTCAACTTATTTTTTGTTACATTTTATGTTTCAAATTGTTTCCCTCCCTCCTACCATACTCCACACTAGAAAAGGCTCCAGCAATTCCAAGGAGGAGATCCAGCCCACAGAGTCAGGTTACTGGCCGGTGCTAAACCTTGGACGCAGGATGCTTGTCTCTAAGTGGGACAAAGTTCCTGAAGATGATTTTTAATTGGGCAGGTCCCAGACAGGAGGGTCACTGCTTCTTGAGCCTGGGAATGGGGATAGGCCAGAGGGGATGGCTGATTCCTAGGGTTATTTTATCTTCCCCTCTCTGATGCTAAACCATGGGACTTGGTATCCCCTTGAATCTGAAAGGGAGATGGCTTTTTTTTTTAATTGCAGGGGTCTTATCCTGAAAACTCTGGCTAGGCTTAGTGTATAGACAGAATGAAACCTATATGTAAGTGTTGTGAGGAGGGAAGGGAGGATGGTAGGTATACACTAATGGCTTCCATCATTGCCTTGGGACCAAACTACGCTCTCTTTAAAGATTTTTTTCTAAGATTTGACACATACATATATCTGTGTGTGTGTGTGTGTGTGTGTGTATATGTGTGTGTGTGTGTGTGTGTTAACAGACCCACAGACAGCACAGGGTAACTAAGGCTTTGCTGATGGGTCCTGAATTTAGAGGAGACTGAATTTAGAAAGTACTGACAACACTTCTTCAGGCAACAGCCTTTAATACCTAGCAGGCAAGAATACTGAGTTAAAATGGCATCCACCATGGGCAAGCCCTTAGCAGTGCGCCCCAAGGTATCCCAGTGTCTCTACCATGGAGGCCAATAGCCCAGTGTCTCTTTCTTCCCCATCCCCAACTTAAATGAAAGTTATTTGCTGTGATCATTATGGCTGTTAAGTAAGTATTAAACTCTAGAACCATCTCATCTCAACATTAATCAAAAGGACAAACTAAAAATCATTAAAATTATAATAAAAAGTTCTGTTCCCATCATCTTGATTATTTGTGCATCCCCATCACTTAGCACAGTGCTTTGCATATAGTAAATGCTTCATAAATGTTTTTTTTTCATTTAGTCATTCATAAACTGAAATTGAACAGCTGGGTGGATAGAGTGCTGTGGGCCTGGAGTTAGGAAGACTCATCTTCCTGAATTCAAATCACAGTTACTAGCTGTGTGACCCTGGGCAAGTCACTTAACCCTGTTCAGTTTCCTCATTTGTAAAATGAGCTGAAGAAGAAAATGGCAAACCACTCCAGCATCTTCGTCAAGAAAACCCCAAATGGGGTCACAAAGAGTAAGTTATAACTAATACAAGCAAACATCAACAAAATCTGAAATTATCCAAATACTGACAATATTGTCTATGTCAGAAAATGTTTATTTTTAGAACACAACTATTCATAAATGCATGGAATGTTCTAAGCGTCTCATATGCTTTGGGTTGAAATTGTGGTGACTTTCATATCATTTACCTATTTGACTCACTTGTTCTCTTCTCCCTCATACAAAAACTAAGGATTCCTGAAGTTTATCTCATGTCTAAATATTCCAGATGGGAAGATCCAGATAAGAACAGCATTGAAACAATAAAATTATAACTTATGTAAAAGCAACAGAAAACAAATCTCAGATTCTTATTTTTATTCCTCCTTCTATCCAGAACAGTTCAAGAATTTAGTTTCTCTACAATACTCACAAGTTCAACAGGCAAGCTTTTCCCTCTCAACCATAACAAAGATAGATCCTTTAGTGGAGACATCCTCGACCTTGCTTAGCTGACCTGAAATGTGCCCCCTCATCAGCTTCTGCCTCCTAGCTTCCCAGACTTCCTTCAAATCTTAGCTCAAAGCTCAGCTTCTGCAAGAAGCCTTTCCCACCCACCCCCAAAACTAATGCCTCCCTTCTGGATTACCTTACCTATATCTTATAGGATGTGAGCTCCTCAAGGGCAGGGATTGTATTTGACAGTCCTTATACCCAAGAAAGTGCCTTGTACATAGTATAATAATATGTTATTAATTATTAATAAATTAATAATCTTAATAAATGCTTACTGCCTTGTTGACTTGCTGTTTGAAAACTGTCCCTGTTCATATCTGCTTTTAGCCTCTCACGGGCACCAAACAGGTCCCAGCTTGGTCTCTCAGACAATTTTCATCACTCTTTGTTACAGTTCTCTCTATGCTGCTTCAGCACAGAGGTAGACCTTCCTTGTGATAGCAAACTCCAGCAGACACCTCCATTACTTCACCTCATGGAAGACACAAACCCTTCTTTGATTTAATTACAAATACCTAAAAATGAAGAGGGCATATGGTACAGTAGAGAGAAAGCTGGCCTTAGAGTCAGGATGACCTAAGTTCAAATACTGCCTTTGATTTACTAGTTAAGTGATCCTAGGCAGACCCCTTGCACAAACTGTCTGTGTCCTAGAGAAGCACAGAGACTCACAGGAATTAGAGGCCCTGTTCTCCCTGTGTGTTTATGCTCTGGGGCCCAGACATCCTTGGAAATGTAGTCCACCCCTTAACCTTGGCCATGTCTGTTCCTTAGGCAAACACCAAATCTCAACTGGAGCTCTTAACATATTGAAATAAATTCAACCATAAAATCACTGGTGAGTCATAGTAGGACTCAAGAGTGAAATGTCTAGATTTATTAAAAGGGGAAGTAGAGAATCGCTGTATATTAAGATAGCTATCCTCATGTGAGGAAATCCATGAATAGAAAGGGAAATAGTATGGGAAGAATGATAGAAAATATGTGGTCAGAAAATAAATGTCAACATAAATAGAAAACATAGTATGGTACAAGCAGGGATGTGCTGAACCCAGCTTGACATAACACTTCAGAAACTGGCAAACGCTATAAGTCAGGGCAGCTATATGATGCAGGAGATAGAGCACTGGGGTTTGAATCAGGAAGACTCGTCTTTCTGAGTTCAAATCTGGCCTCAGACCCTTACTAGTTTTCTGACCCTGGGCAAGTCACTTAAATCTGTTTGCCTCAGTTTCCTCATCGGAGAGGGAAATGACGAATCACTCCAGTATCTCTGCCAAGAAAACCCCAAATGGGGTCACGAAGAGTCACACATGACTGAAATGACTAAACAACCGTAACAAACAGATTAGGGCTTGCTTTATTGTTTTTTTGATTGTCTAGTGTCAGGGGTGGGAAACCTGTGAAATCTGTGTTCAGTCAAAGGGCTGCACTTAAGGACCTAGAGGGCCACCTCTGAGGCCGCAGGTTCTCCACACCTTGTCTAGGCTTAAGAAAGTGATGAGAACGTGCTAATAATGCCGATTAAACTTAAAAGTTTGTCCTGTGTACATTTTTTTTCTTCCGAGAGCCAGTCTCAAACATTTACCAGCACACCATCGAGTGTGAGTATACAACAGATCACTTGGCCAGAAAAAGGAAACAGATTATTAGCTCCAGAAGCAGATGACAAATGTATGATAATATAGGACTTCAATCTAGGTAAGACTTCAATCCAGACATCATCCAGAGTCTTCTCTCTCTACTAAAAGTATACTAATAATTTATTCTTCAAGAAGGAGAAAATATGATGAAGAGAAGGGATATTCTAGACTCAATTTTGGCCAAAAAAAAAGATGTTTGATGATGAAGTAAAAAATAAAAAATGACCATAGCAGGAAGAAAGGGAAAACCAGGCCTAAGCTGACATATATCCTAGATTTGGGGAGAGTAAGCTTCAGAGTTAGAGAAAGGATAGCTAGGATCCCTAAAATTCTCTAGAAAAATCCAACTCAAGAGAGATGGGTTACTCTTGAGGATGAAATTCTGACAAAGCAAACATAAATGATTCTGGTGAGTAAGAAAAGAGAGCTGCGTCAAAACAAAGCTGTAGAGGCAAAAGGAGCTCATTAGGTTCTCTGATTTTAAGCACTTTCTGGCTCTGCGCCTGCTGAGACAACATGGTGAAACTGAAAGAATCCTGGATTTGAGGTGAGGACCATGGTGGCATTCCTGGCTCTTACTACTCAGTACTTCTTACTACTTCTATTATTTTACACAAGTCATTTAATATCTATGTGCCTGTTTCCTCATACGTAAAAAAAAGAGAGAGAGAGACTTGGGTTAGAATGATGATCCAAGGGTCCTTCCAGTTAAAAAATCCTTTAAGGTTCGGACCACTGGCAGGAAACTCAGGGAGAAACCACAAAAAATTGAGGACACATTCTAGTATAAGTGTCAGGAAAACTGAAGCCTAGAACAAGTTGAGGTTGGAGATAAATGCTAAGGACAATACAATGAAGAGTTGGGTTGAATTTTTTGAGGGGGAGGTGAGTGGGGAAGTGTTTTTCTTTTTTCCATTATCCTAAATTAGGGGCAAGAAGGTAAAAAAAAAGAGACAGAATTGCTTCTACTTTACTGAGTGGTGAATTTAGCTGGTGAATGTAGCATACAGCAAATTATGAATATTTTTTCATGTTCTATTATATAAATTTAATGAAGTCATCCTAACACTATTTTCCCTTTGTCTCCTCAAAATTTTCTGATAAATGGAGTGAAAAAAGAATTTTCAGAGTTGTCTCTGAGAATTATCAAGGTTCTGTGAAAATTCTCAATTTTTAGTTAAATTAAGATCTTTTTTAAAAAAAAAACAGCAGTCTTCATGTGCTACTGAAACTCTGGCAGCAAATCTCCAGGCAGGGGCTGAGAGCTAAATCAAGCCTCCAATTTTTTATAAAATCTAAGCAAAATGTTTTAATCTCCATAACTTCCTGTTACTGTTGCAATGTTTCATTTAACATCAATTCCCCTACTATTGTCTTATGTACAGGAGAAGGATGAAGACAGCAAATGCAATCGCTAAATTTTTGGTGAGGTTGTTGAAGGTGTGTTTGTTGTTTCTAGGTTTGTAAAGTTTCTACTTCTGATCCAAGAGGATCACATTCCTTTTAAGCTCAACTTTTGTTTTTCTAACAGACAATAAAGATGGGAGTAGCTAAAAATGGCATAAAAATTCTCCTCTATAAGCTGCAAAATTACATCAACCTCTTGAGGAACTAAAGAACTCCTGCTACTAAGATGGAGAGAACTCTGGCAAATATACGACAAATGAAACCAATATGATAAAATTGGATGGAGAATTCCATTTTATAGCCAAATCTCTCTAAAAGACATACTCCTACAACCTGTGTCAAGGAACCTGAATGACAATATTTAGTAGGAGTTTCAATGAAATACCTAAAATTACATAAAATCAACAAACAAGTATTCACTCAGCGTCTTCTACACACTATGTTACATGGACTTGGATAGATACTGTACAGGACTACTAGGTAGTACAGATGATAAGGTGACTGGCCTAAGATCAGGAAGATTCTATCTTCCTGAGTTCAAATCTGGCCTCAGACACTTACTAGCTGTGTGACCTGGGCAAGTCATTTAACCCTGTTTGCCTCAGTTTCCTCATCTGTAAAATGAGCTAGAAGAGGAAATGGCAAATCGCTCCAGCATATCTGTCAAGAAAATCCCAAAGGAATCATGAACAAGAATAACCACAACAAGGTAACTTTATAGGACACACAGTTAGATACGGGTCCTGTCCTCAAAGAACTGACAATTGATTTGGGGAGAAAGGAAAAAAGTATGTAAAAGAATCAGAGAACAAGTTGAAACACAGTGTGAAGAAGTATCAAGACTGTGTGACACCAACAGCAGGAGAAAGAGATGATCACTATGACCTCAATTAGTTAGTGATGGTTTCATAGAAGAAGTAGACCTTACAGAATGGATGTCATTTGGATAAGTGAAGAGAAGGGAAAGCTATATTCCAGATACAAAGAAACAACATGAATTGGAGCTCATGAAGAATTTAAGTCTACTGAATCCATTTACCTTCTTTCATAATACTGGACTTCTCTAGTCAAATTCACCATTTTGGACAGAACTATTTAACTAAAGATATCAAAATATTTTACAATATTAAAATTTTACAGTACAACTCAAAAATTTCCCCTTCAGATTAATATGATCCTCTATCTTAATGACAAAGTTCTAGGGTACAACATGATAATATAATTCAGTGAACATTTATTAAGCTCCTACTATGAGCAGATCATAGTGTGTCAAGTGATAACAAATACATTAAGTACTAAATTGTGGACTTTGTTATAAGGATTAAAGCAGGACCACTTTTTTAATGACAGTGGCATCATTTTCTAAAGTTAGAAAGGATCCTTGTAATCATCTTAGAACTCAGCTCACACACCAATTTTCATATAAAGTCTTTCCTGGTCTCCCCCAATTACTCCTGCCTTCCTCCTCCCCAATAAATTTGTATTTATTTTGCATGTTCTCATATGTGTACACATTTCTCCAAACAGAATGTAAATTCCTTGGGAGTAGGTGTAGGGACAGTTTCATTGTGGTCTTCATATCCTGAATGCCTAACACAGCCTGGCACACAGATGTCATTTAATAAATATTTGTTGTTTGCTTGATGTAGTCTGATCTCTTCAGTTTACAGATGGGGAAACTGAAACACAAAGAAGGAAAGAGACTTGCCCAAGGTGATAAAGTTGGTTTATGGCAGTGTTCGAACTAGAGTCCTGATTCAGTGCTCCTTCTACTCACTATGCTATCTTCCCAAGGTGCAAATTTAAATTCTGGGGTAAATTCAATCTTACACAATGTGGTAGAACACGGTTCACATATGGAATATGACAATGAAAGGATTCCAGAAGGAGCCTGATTACCTGTTGTTAATTTCAAAATAAAAGTTCTTCAGGAAAGGGGAAGTACTTTAATCTTAAAAATGCTTATTGACGTCTTTTGTTTTTTACATTATCACAGTGGGAAAACTTCTTTTCATGTGCAATACAGAGGCTACACAGATAGTATTTTAGCCTTGCCCACACATCTACAGTCTAAGCTACCTGTCTCATATCCTGCAATTTGTAATTCCAGCCCACTAAAGTCTTTCAGTTTTAAGTGCCTCATTTACTTCTTTTCCAGTTTCCTGAGTTAACAGGCAAGTGCTCTCCAGGCCCAGAAACTGTATCACCTACCAATGAGTGTAATTACAAGTCTTTGGATTTGTGAACACCATTGGCCTATTTTTTTTTCCTGAATATGTTAGTGCACTGGTCAGGAGAAAAAAAACTTCCTTTAGCCACGTCGCCAGGGAACTAGATTTCCGCCAAACACGTACAAAAAAGAAAAGCAAGATGCTGCTATTTAGACAAAATCATTAATTTGTCGATTAAACTGCGTAATGGCGCTGAGTTGATTTCATAGCTAAAATTCTTCTTCAGAGCCTGTAATGGCCCATTCCTATGGACATTAGAAGGAATCAATTTTTTTGTTGCTCTGTCAAAGATAGGGAGCAACAGCAAAGTTGCTCATAGCCACAAAAGTTAGAATTACCATTCAATTTTTTTTCCTGATAATTATAGGGAATTCTAATTTAGAAAACACTGCATCACTTCATGAGCCACCTATTCCATAAATCCTGACAGTCCCTGTTTGCAAGGAGCTCACAAACCAATGGGGATACATGTAAACAACTAGGTACATACAAGTTACAGACGGGATGAATGGGAGAAAATATCAGAGAGAAGACAGTAACTTTAAGGAGGATTGGGAAAGGCTTCTTTCAGAAGGTGAGATTTTAGCTGAGATCAAAAGGAAGCCAGGGAAGCCAGAAAATTTACATGAGGTAATTTCTTTGTCCTCCTGTCTCTCATTACTACTGTTTGGTCCTTTTTTATGTACTTATATCATAAATTGTATTATAACTATTGGAGTCCCTATATTATCCTTTCTACCAAATTTTAGCCTTAGTTGAGGTAGCTAGATGGCACAATGGATAGAGAGCTGAGGCTAGAGTCAAGAAGACCTGAGTTTAAACCCAGCCTAGAGTCAGGAAGACTCATTTTCCAGAGTTCAAATCTGGTCTCAGACACTTACTAGCTATACAACCTTGGATAAATCATTTAACCTCTGTTTGCCTCAGTTTCCTCACCTGTAAAATGGAATCATAATAGCATTTACCTCACAGGGTCATTGTGAGGATCAAATGAGTAGTATCTATAAAGGTCTTAACATAGCTTCTGGCATATAGTTGGTGATACACAAATGACCATAGTAGCAGTAGTTGTAGTAGTAGTAGTAGTAGTAGTAGTAGTAGTAGTAGTAGTGGTGGTAGTGGTGGTGGTGGTGGTGGTGGTAATGGTAGTGGTAGTAGTAGTAGTGGTGGTGGTGGTGGTGGTGGTGGTGGTGGTAATGGTAGTGGTAGTAGTAGTAGTAGTAGCAGTGGTGGTGGTGGTGGTGGTGGTGGTGGTGGTGGTGGTGGTAATGGTAATGGTAGTGATAGTAGTAGTAATAGTAGTAGTAGTAGTAGTAGTAGTAGTCATCATAGTAGAGGTCTTTTTCCATTTTTGTATTCCCCGGACCTACCACAGTTCTATATTCATAAGTGATACTTTGAAAAATCAAGGACTCTGAGGATCCTCAGAGATCATGTAATCCAACATTCATTAGACCAGTAATTCCATTTACAACATCCCTAAGAAGTGATCATCTAAGCTCTGCTTAATGACCTCCAATCAAAGAGAGTCCACTACCTCTAAAGATAACCCTTTTACTTTTGGAGAGCAAATTTTAAGGAAGCCTCCCTTTACATCTACATTTCTGCCATGTCTACTCATTGTATCTACCTCTGCCCTCTAGATTTCTGCAGAACAAGCTTTCCCATTAGATTATAAACTCATTTTGATGGTCTTCTCTAGTGCAGAGTGGAGAGGGAGAAAAGGTGACAGTTTGGAACTTAAAATGTAACCAAAAAAATTAATTAATTAGTTCTTTTTTTTTTAAATATTGTAAGCTCCTTAAGAGCAGGAACTGTCTTTTGCCTCTTTTTTTTTTTTGTATCCACAGTTTGGCATAGTTCCTGGCAACACAGTAAGTACTTAATTCATGTTTACTAATTGAGTGAATGATTGATTCCTCCTCCAGGTGACAGCCCTTCAAATATTTGTGTAAAGGGATCACAGAAGTACCTGATCAACCTGAGGAGTTTATCAGCTGACCTGTTAAGAAGATAGGATATAAGCCACTGTTTGGAGGCAAATGAAGACCAATCAACCAGACTTAATGGTAAACCCTGGGAATACCAATACAAGCAAAAAGATAGTCCCTGCCCTCGAGGAGCTTACATTTTAATGGGGGAAGACAATATAAAAAGGCAGCTGAGAAAGGGTGGAGGGAGAAGAAGGTATGCATTCAGGGATATGGTGGAATCTAGCCTATTGAGAGAAGAGAGACTTCCTGAGCAGCATCACATTTGCAGAATGTCTCACAGGTAACCTCAGTACAAGTTTGATGCAGCATACTACTTAGAGAACGATGGTTCTCCATCCACATAGTTTCTGTGCTGTATCCTGCTTGGAGAGAGCAAAGCTAGTGAGTTCCTTGGATAATGCAAGTGTAATGAGAAGGGGTGTGCTTGCTCAGCAAACTCCCAAAGTATGTTTGCACTGAGGATCAGGGAAGGAAGGCAGTCTAAATCAGTGGTGTCAAACTCAAATAAAAATGATCCCTTTGGGCTGCATATTGACTTAGAAAACCATAAATCAACATTATTTATGTTGGAGCATATTTTCATCTGTTTGCTAAACATTTCCCAATTACATTTTAATCTGGTCAAGCCAACTGTGGGGGTTTTGCTGGACTCCAGTTTGATGCCTGTGGTAAACAACAGGGCAATACTATGAATCTTGGGGAGATTTTAGGACTCTGAGGAAGAGTCCTAGCTCTGCCTGAAATGCCTGGTCCTTCCCTCAAAATAAGCCCAAATTCAGTTTCTCCCTAGGGAGATGACAGGTTATCTGAATGCTTTAGGTTTTTAAATTCACTCATGGTTCCCAGGAGTCCCTAGTGTATTTTCTGGGAGGTAGGCAGGTAACAAGCATTTATTAAGCACTTACTGAACACTATTTTAACGGCTGAAGATATATATACAAACAAAAAGACAGATGGTCCCTGCCCTCAAGGAGCTTAAGTTCTTACATTTTCTGTGGGACAAAATAAAGGTTGCCCTAATACCTACATTGAGTACCTGCGTAGGTGTTACCCATGTTGTGGGAAGCCCAGACACAAGTTATACCTAAGTTTTAGTTAGATTTTCCTGAATTAACTTGAGGTGGGGTTGAAAAGCCAGTCAATGAAACTGACCCATTTTAGAAGTCAACCCCCAAGACTGGAACTTCTCTTTGTGAGCCCAGAGTCTAACTAACCAAGACCCTGGGCTATGGGTTATACTTTAAAATACTTATCACACTCCCTCCAAGTTTCTGTTCTCCAGGCTAAATATACCAAGTTCTTTCAACATAGCCTCATATGGCATGCTATTCAGTTTCTTCAATGGCTTTCATCTGGGTGCACTCCAATTAATCTATGTGTTTCCTAAAATACAATGTTGAAAACTGAACAAAATACTTCAGATATGGCCTGACCAGTTCAGAATAACTAAACTATCTCCCTCCTTCAGTCTGGATCCAATGTTTAAAGAATTGAACCAAATTTAACCAAAAGGGCAAATCCAGGATTCAGCTCATGTGAATGTTTTACATTCTACAGCTAACAAGATAGCTATTTACTCCTGATTCTGCAAATGCTGATAGATTTCTAAATTTAAACATGGCCAAAGACAGTTTCCTATCGGCACTGCCAAGAGAACAATATCTTTCCTTCTTTATGTCATGCTTTCCCTTTTCCCTTATGAGTGATCTCTAGCCTGAATGAATTGGCAGCTTGATATCTTGGATTCAGACCTGGACTTAAAGAGTTAAAAGACCTAGCTGAGTTCAAGTCTTGTTTCTGTCACTTCATAGCTATGATACCTTGGGCGAGTCATTTAGTCAGTTAGCCATTTCATCTGTAAAATGGAGTTAATGACTGCACTACCTATTTTAGAGGGTTCTTGTGAGGAATGTACTTCATAAATTGCAAAATGCTATAAGGATAGAGCACCAGCTCTCAAATCAGGAGGACCTGAGTTCAAATGTGACCTCAGATACTTACCAGTGCTGTGACCCTGGGCAAGTCACTTAACCCTGATTGTCTCAAAAAAAGCTATGTAAATGCTTATTATAATTACTCTTTTACTTGTTCTTCCTTTAAAGCCAAAACAAACATCAATTCAATATTCCAAAATATATGAATACTTTTGACAATAGCTGCTGAATTGCCTCTCTACTTGCTAGAATGGGAAGGAAAGGTCCTCAAGCCAGTCTGTTTATGGTGGAACACTTTTCATGGGTGAATAAAAGAACATTCTACCAAAGTTGCTGACATCATGAGTTAAGCAACCTGGGTGAAGAGGAGAAGATAATAATGAGAATGATTTTGGGTACAGTTTAAAATAAGTATAAGACTTAAGTATCCAAGAATGAAAAAGTAAATGCTATATGAATATCAATATGATTTTATATCTGTAGGTGTGCAATCACAGTGAGCCTGTAGTATAAATCACAAGAGTCAAAGACAACTGACATTCACTATTACTGTTAGTAAGAATTGGATGCCTAAATACACAGGGTTGTTCTATATGGTGGCAGCCCCAAGCCAAAGACTAATGGGCATGTGTGGTATTCATATCTTCAAATAACATAAATTGTGACTAAAAGAATAAGATGTTAAAACGGACCCCAGCAAAAGAATTTCTGCCAACTTTAAGATCTCTCTTTGCTCATTTAATTGGTAGGCTCTGTCAGAAAGATCAAATAAGTTGCGGGAACAGAAAAAGTAAAGCATTTTTCACAGTTCAAAGTATGCTATTCTGATGAGCATTATTCCCTTTATTTATCTCTTTATGCGTGTGATGTACCAGCATGGCACCCTATATAAATCATACATAAGAAGAGGGAGAAATAGCCAGTCAAATAGAAGAGAACACAAGCCTATACACAAAAAATGGGTAAATAATGACCAAATATATTCAGCTAGCAGCCCCCTTCTGTACCCATGAAAGCAGGCGTAGGAGTGCACCATTCCAGGGCTCTTAAAAAATAAAGGCAACAGACCTTCAGGAAATTACATAACTGCCCCAAAAGAAATTCAATAAACTTGGCCTGTCCCTTTTTTCGCATTGTTGTTGTGTTTTTATGAGAATTTACATTTATATTGGTAAGAGAACAATGACTTTAAAAGATTATGTTTATAGAACATTTCTATATTTACAGAAAATAATATAATTTTAACATAGAAGCATGTGGGCATCATTAGGAGAATGCATGGGGTGAGGGAAAAGAGAAGTGGAACTATGCAAATTCTATAGCCTGGTAAACATTTTTAAAACCTAAGACTTCTTTGATCCTACCTGCAAGTCGGGTGATAATAATAAGTAAAACTTTTTCTTGAGGCAAGGGTAGAAGGACAATCAATAGGAAGGACAGTGCTTTCTTGGATGTTTTAATTATACCTCTAGCGATAACACCCATTACTGGACAGTTTGTGGTATGCCATGGGTATTTCGATAAGTCTTTAAAGTCTCAGTCTTCTAAACTGCAAAGTCAACCAAGAGCATCCCATCTCATAGCCAGAGTAAGTACAGCATGATTGGATAAGCACTAAAAGGCTTTCCTGCAAAACATCCCTCCTTTATTGGCCTGCCACCATTTCTGAAGTTCCCAGTGTTAGCATCTTTCCTTTGTGGACCTTCGGAGGATATCTACAGTGGCTAAGTCGCTGTGTTGTGGAAGTACCCACAGGAATGAAACTAGGAATCTCATGATGTTACCTGAGAGAAGGGAACTATTAGTTAGCTAAAACCTTAGCTCCTATTAAGTCATCTAATTCTCCTTTGAAAAGTCCCATTGTGATTCCTCAGGAGATGATCCTAAGTTCTCAAAAGTTATTCCAACACAGTTAAAGCTCTAGTAGCTCCAACTAAAATGGGAAGGGTTCTCAAGTATGGCCCCGATAACTATCTTTTCTGAAAAAATAAATTGGCCATCAGATGATCAGTTATAGGGACTAAAACTCTAGATTATCAACTTCCTACAGTTTTTCTCATCTCCCAGAAGGTGGCTGTTCACCGTCGGGTCCCTCATTTACCTCTGCTGCACTGTAGTTTTTCCATTCTCCTTGTCCTCCATCAGATGGCAGTCATACCCTTTTCCAGGGGACCAGCTTTAACAATTGGCCTGTTGGGGAACAATACTATAATTTCTATTTTAGTAGACTATTGTTTATAGCACAAAACCAAACCTCCAGACCAAAATGACTCTATTCTTTCTAAGCTTTTTACATTATGATCCCAACAACCCAGCCTGAAGGAACTGTTTCCCCTTGTACTTTATAAGCAAGTTTCTCTTTCCAGTTCTATGAAGGCTTACTATCCTCCTTTCCAACACTTTCCACTGGGTCCAAGGTGAATGCCCTACTTTTCTCCCCAAATTTCCCTTCATCCTCATATTTCCCCCAGGCAAAGGGATCCAAATAATCAGGGCTACATTCTCAAACATCTAGAAAACAGAGGTATAAGGAAACAACACTAGGGAACGGTTTATAATCCCTGGTAAGTATATATAATAATAAGTCAGATTTTCCAATACAAAGATAAGAGGAGAAACCTGCTAAACCACAGAAGGCTTTGGGATGGAAACTCAGAAGTGAGTATAGGGCAATACATAAATCTTTGATGTACTAGGAAAACTGGACCAAATGTATACATAATGCTGAAGCAGCAGTCATTCTAGAAAAGTTGGTTTTAAGCCTCAGAAGTGTCACAAATGAAAATGCCTTGAGTTGCTTATCAATGCCCATCATGAACCTGGTTTTCTACTCCATGATAAATCATTTGACTTCATAACAAATTCATTATGATTCTGTCATTTCCCTTGTACATATTTTGAGGTTGCTTATCAATGCCCATCATGAACCTGGTTTTCTACTCCATGATAAATCATTTGACTTCATAACAAATTCATTATGATTCTGTCATTTCCCTTGTACATATTTTGAGGTTGTAAGAGACAAAACAAAAAAAGCTGCTGATTTGGGGGTGGGAGGAGGTGAGCAAAAGTAATCAAAATAATGAGAGGACAGGAAATCATGAGAACACTTAGAGGAGGCATGGTAGCTGTCTTCAGATACTTGAAGGTTTGAGAACAGAGATTAAACTGTATCTGCTTACTATTAAAGGGCAGAACTAGGACCAGTGGGCATAAGTTGTGGTCAAGCTGATTTTGTATCAGCAACAGAGCCCCAAGCACAAATGAGCATCTTCCAAGATGGCAGCTGACTTGGGATTTGGTATGGAGAGGTAGGGTTCAGTTCAACAGTTAAGACCCACTATTCCCCTTATACAACCCAGCACCCGATAAGACTGTGGCATTATTTGACACTGTATCCCAAGTCAAGAGTTCACAGTTTTACCTAAGACATAACGCTAAGTTCAATATTGGGTAAGGAAAATTGACTCAGAAGTATCAGAAGCAAAGCAGTAGGTCAGAAAGTCCAAGGAGCAGAATCAAGGTTCAAAGTTAAGCCAGTAATGAAAAGGATCAAAGGCAAAGAGTACATCAAAGAGTCATGATTACCTACTCACTATAGCAAGTGAAGTGCTCTGCCAACTTTTAAGCTTAAGGGGACAAGAGTAGCCCATTCTTTCCCATATACTTAATGGACTAATCCAGGTTTGCTTCTACATTCTTTTTAACTGGAGGAAGGAAGGGAGGGCTGAAACTGGGCAGATTTAAGTCGCATATAAAAGAATAACTTTTTAACAATTAAAGTTGATCCAAAATAGAAAATGTTACCTCAAAAGACACTGAGTATCCCATCACTAGAAGACTTCAAGTAGAGATTGATTGAACACTTGTTAGATTGGAATTTATGCTTGGGTAAGAGCTGAGAGAGCTAATCTCTGAAGTGTCTTCTAATTTTGGAATGCTATGATTCTATGAAGCAATGACTTTTAGCTGATGGGGAAACTGGTGGGGGTGGGTGGTTATTTCAGATGGGTTTTATATAGCAGTGCGCTCTCCCAAAAAATTTTTTTTAAAAAAGGAATGTACCCATGACACACTTTTAAGTAATCTGCACTACTACTAACACTTTCTCTGTCAAATTCTTAAGTCTAGACAATCAAAAAAAATTATGTCAAGGCCTAATTAGTAGCATTTGCTGATTTCTGAAATGTAAATGTTCACACAAATTTTAACAAGCAGCTCTCAAAAGCCTTTACAACTGGTTCCAGCATACCCCTGGTTTTAAAGAATGGATAGGAGATGAACAGGCGGAAATTGAGAAAGGGGAATATTCTATGTACAAAGAATAGTGTGCGCAAAATATGAGCAATTGTGGGGAATTGGAAAAGGAGACAGCATGTATTCGAGACTAGTACAGTGTAGCTAGAGCATGAATAATGAGTAAGAATAGTGTGAGCTGAAGTAGAAAAGTAGATAGAATGAGACCACATTCTGGAGGGCCATGATTATCAGGCTAAGGAGTGTGGCTTTACTCAATAAGCAATAGGGAGCCTTTGAAGGATACTATACAAAAGAATTGTAAGATCAGACTTTTGCAGTGGAAAGATTAATTGACAACAATGTGAAAGATAGATTGGAGAAGCAAGGGACTAGAAGTAGGAAGGTATATTAGCAGGCTATTGAAATAATTCTGATGAAAGGTAATGATGTTTTGAGCTAGGATGGCAATACTGGTAAGAAAGAATATGAGAAAGACTTTAATAAGACTTATATATGCAGGTAAAAGGAGGTGTCAGTTATGATGCACAGTTAAAATGGAGAATGGTGACATTATTGACAAAGGTTTGGGGTAGCAAGGATGTGTTTATGCCTTGTTTTCCCCATATCCTGGGTAGGCCCTGTTCATACAACTTCCAAAGGGAGACATGCCCACAGCACAGAAAGAGCCAAGCAGCAGAGGAGATCAGTGACCTAGCATGCAGCTAGGAAGAGGAACGAAGATGGAAAGATGTCTATCAGGACTAACTCAGTATGATCTTGGCTTTATAGCTGCCTTTCAAAGCAGATGCTGATACATGTCTTTGGAACAGACAGTGTAGACAAAACAGAGCAGAGTAGACACAGGGCCCAGATGGAAATAGCAAAAGGAGGAATCAGCAAATGGTCCAGATTGTGGTGAGGAGTGGAAGGAACAACATATACATATATAAGCATGTACAGAATCAATGCAAAATAATCACAAGGTAGCAAGTGAGAGAGGGCACTAGTAGTTGCAGGGGTTGGGGAATCATGAAAAGCATAGTGTAGATGGTAATATTTGAGCTGTCTGGAAGGAAGTGGGACATTCCACGAGGTGGAGATAAAGAGAAAATAAAGTTCAGACTTGAGAGATGGCCAATACAAAGGTCTAGAGAAGGAGACAGAACGCCATGTTTCAAAATGCACATAACAAACCAGTATGGTTGGACCACAGAGTGTGGGAAGGGGAGTAATGCATAATAAGGCTGAAAAGATCATTTTGGGGAAAGAGAAGGGAAGGGGGAAGGAAAGAGAGGGAAGAGGAAAAAAGGGAAAGGGGAAAAATACAAAGGGTAAGGACATTTCTTTAAGTGTCTACTATGTGTAAACACTGTGCTAGGCACTTTACAAATACTATCTCATTTGATCTTCCCAATAACTGTGATAGGTACATATCATTATTGTACCTATTTTACAGTTAAGGAAACTGAGGCAGATAAAGGTTAAAGTCATTTACCCTGATAGGAAGCATCAGAGGCTGGATACGTAATCAGGTCTCCTTGACTCAGCACTTTATCCATCGCACCACCAGAAGAAAGCCCAGAAAGTAATAAGTATCTAGGAGGAGAGGGTGGTCAGCGTCCAGTGCTGCAGGAAGTCAAGTTAGATGAGGATTGAGAAAAAATATATACATATATATATAGAAGAATTAAGAAATCACTGGGAACATCAGTAGGTGATTAAGAAGTGTTTGTTGAATTGAATCGAAAAAAATCATTTTGAAAGGGTTTGTGTATTATCCCTGAATTGTTTCTTTTAAAAAAAATCTGTTTTATTATAGTTACAATTTACAAAATAGCCAAAGTTTGCTAATTTTGCAACATACCAAATGCTGGCTACCCTAGGATCTCATTTTGATGCCAACATTAAAAATGAGCCTACGTCCTCCAAAAGAAATATCACTCAACACAAAAATCACAAAGAAGTCATTAATTATTGCAAATCCTCAGCATTCTCCAAAGTGGATTTACCCACATATTTTGTTCAGAAAATGGAAAGCTTGTTAATCAAATACCAAACTCCCTGTGCCTGCAGAAATGAAACACTATTTTCACAGTGTGATTAGATTGAGCAGCTACCCAAAGGACATTAGGGCACATGGGAATGGCTCAGAAGCTAAAGAAATTGACTAGCATAGAGGAAGAGAATGACTTTTAGCAGCAGCTGCCTACAGTATTTCTGACTCTACTAATCCATGAGTCCAATAATTATCACAAGAAAAGACACCCAGGTTCCACTCCACTTCACAGACAAAGATTTTAATAGCAAAGCACTATTGCTATGAGCTCATATTACAAAGACTTCATTACTTTTACAAAACAGATTATGACATATTCATTAGACTGAAGATGCACATGCTCATAAATATTGCAAAACACACTATACTTTTTCCAAAATAAGTTATGTCTAATAATTACGTCTAATTACGTCTAATCAATGCCTTGCTCCCCTTCCCTCTGTTAAACTATCAAGGCAGTTACTTACAGAGTCTCTCCACGAATTTGCTCAAATGAGCAAATCCTTCCAAAGGGTCACGTTTTCTAAGTCCTTAGCATCGGAATAAAGAAAAGTGATAGAAAGAATGAATACACACACACACACACACACACACATCTATATGTCTATATCTACATCAATATCGATATCGATATATATAGCTCATAAAATTAATAGACTGCTAGAGCTTGAAGGGCTTGGGGGATCACAGCTAGTTCCATACTCTCATTTAACAGCTGAAGGAATTGTCTCTATTGAAGAGAATAGAATATTCCCTTATTAATACTGTGGCAAAGCAGCAAAGACCTTGGTTTCTGAAGTCAGAGGACCTGAGTTTGAAACCTGCCTCTGATGTTACTTGGGGCATTGGGGCAAATCACTTAACCTCACTAGGCCTCAATTCCTCTTCTGCAAGGTAAGGAGGTTAGATTCCATGACTTCTTCTCTGATCCTAGAAGCACA
Source organism: Phascolarctos cinereus (assembly GCF_003287225.1). Lineage (NCBI taxonomy): Eukaryota > Metazoa > Chordata > Mammalia > Diprotodontia > Phascolarctidae > Phascolarctos > Phascolarctos cinereus. The sequence continues at coordinate 231,178,558 of NW_027555736.1, forward strand.
AAGACTTGAGCATACCCCTCAGTTATTCATAGGATCATACCTTTAAAGCAAGAAAGGCTCTCTGCGGTCACTGAGTCCAATGCATCCAATGCACTCATTTTGTAGATGAGGAAACTAAGGCCCAGAAAGATTAAGGGATTTGCTTTGAGTCACACAGCTAGTTTATATCAGAGGTGAGATTCAAACCCAGGTCTTCTTGAGTCCAAGTCCAATGCTCTATTCTCTATGGCACACATCTTTTTCCCAACTCAATGAGTCATTACTAGCATAATAAGGATTTTCATTCTTGAAGACCAGATAACTTTGTTTAGATAACACAGTAATGATGTCAGAACAGAAGGTCCAGGCCAATTTGTCCACAGAACACTTGGAGACTTGAAATATAATAAGAGAATTTCCTTTATTCAGTCATTTTTTAGTCATGTCCAACTCTTCGTGACCCCCATTTAAGGTTTTCTTGGCCAAGATACTTGAGTGGTTTGCCATTTCCTCTTCCAGCTCATTTTACAGATGAGAAAACTGAGGTAAACAGGATTAAATGACTTGCCCAGGGTTGTACAACTAGCTACTAAGTGTCTGAGGCCAGTTGTGAACTCAGCAAGATGAGTCTTCCTACCTTCACGCCCAGCACTCTATCTACTGTGCCACCTAGTCGCTGATAGAATGTATGGTGATTATCAAATGGGAATCTGAGAGCGCATACAATTTTCAGCACTATTTGTATATTTACAAAAAGTGATAATGTGCTAAGGCATAAAAGAAATCACAAATAAATAAAAGAAAAAGGATATAAATATTCAGCATATCCTTTACAGACCATGAGGACATAAATTATCATTTAAAAATAATAAAATATATAATTGATAGGGAAATAGGAAGAAAAATTCAGGTATAAATGAATAATAAATAATAATGTGTTTAATAATTAGATCAAAACCATTTAAAGAGAATATGAAATATAATTATTCATTATCATTAACAGTGAGATAGAAAATTGTATGGTATGCAACTAAAGCAACCTAAACCAAAAATAAAGCAAAATTTAAATTTGTGAACACTTAACAACTAATAAACTGAGAACACAATTACCCAAAACAAAGTATAAAAAAAGAAATACAGAAACAAAATTTCAAACAAAAGACTTGAATGGCTTTTTTAAAAAAAAAAAAGGTGTGCATAATTGATAAACCATTTACCTTATTTGAAGGAAAAATAAGAAAAATCAAATTAACATAGAAAAAAACTTATGGGAAATTCATGATGAATGGATTAGAAATATAGTTAATACTGTAGTTTCTAATGATTTATAGTAACTGATATGTGTGGAGTGCTTTAATGATTGCAAAGCATTTTACATACATTATTTCATTTGATGATAACCAGCACTCTCCTGTCAATTAAGTACTACAAGTAGTACTATATTTATTTTACAGATGAAGAAACTGAGGCTCAGAAAACTTAAATGCATACATGGTTTCACCATTTACTAATTGTCAGTGTTAGATTCAAAACCATGTCTCTTCTGACTTCTAGTCCAAAACACTTTGCACTGCACCACTCTAACCCTATATCAGTATACAATTATCCCTTCCATATCACAACTTTCCTCATCAGAGTTTCGACATATTGTGGGCTGGTATAAGAAATTAAATAGTAATTTGGGGGGAATTTTGCGGAAGCCACAGACAACATGCAAAGGCCAGCAGATGATACAGGAAAAGTTTAGAAACCCAAAAATGCATAGGCTATATGTATAGCATCATATAATACCAACATATTTTCTCTTTTAATACCATAATAATACAGACTTCTTCTCTGGTACAAAAGGAAAGTCAAAAAAATTTACACAGATTTTCCAGATTACGGGAGTGCCATGCCCTTACACTGCCATGATGTGGAAGGGATAACTGTGCCCTAGTAAATGACAAAATTTTAAAACTTAAATGAAATGGATGAATTACTATGAAAATACAGATGATCCGAATGAATAAAATGGGGAAAATAAATTTTAATCAACTTGACCTCAATATATACATACATACATATGTGTGTGTGTGTGTGTGTGTGTGTGTGTGTGTGTGTGTGTGTGTATAACATAAATTAGTTTCTCTTCTCCCCAAAAAAAATCTATGGTTCTAATGAATTTAAAAGTGAAATTACACGGTCAATTTAGATTAAAACCAGGAAAGCAATGATGTTTCAATATTAGAAAAATTCCTAGCAAAGTTAATCATATTAGTGACAAGCACAATAAAAATCACATCATTTTATCAACTAATGGAGAAAAGACTTTAAAAAAACAGCACTTTTTTGGTTTTTTAAAATTGATGCCATCTGTTTATCACATGACAACTATAGATAGAGAGATATAAAATAGATGTATATATGTCCCATCCCACCGTAAATTACTCCCACCACCCATGGCACATAGAGTCATTACACCCCTGGTGACTAAGAATTAAGTAAAATCAGCCAACAAAATAATAACACCTCTTAGCAGAGGTAACATGCCATTATCCATAGTCCTTCACCGATCAATTGAGAGGAGGAAAGTATCTTTCATTTCACCCATTCTCAGAGATCAAGTCCAATAAGTGGAATTAATCTGATTTAGTTACCTTTAGTGGTTTTTTTACATTTATTTATACTACTTTTGTCACTCTGCATATTGTTCTATTGGCTCCATTTACTTAATTCAGTTCACACAAGTCTTCCTGAATTTATCTGAATTCCTCATATTCATCATTTCCCAAGATACAACAGTATTCTACTGCACTTATGGACCACATTTTGTTCATCTATTTGATCAATGGGCACCCACTGCATTAAAAAAAAAAATTCTAAAGGAAAAAATCCCAGGAAACATAACCTGAAAAAGATAAAAACCTTTATCTAAAATCAAGAGCTAGCATTTTTTTCTGTAACGGGGAAACACTGAAAGATTTCCCAATAATAAGAATGACCACTGTCGCCACTATTATTCGACATAGTAGTGGTAATGCTAGATATGGCAATAATACAGTACTGGAAATATATGCCTAACGACTGGAGAATAGCTGAACAAATAAAATATGGAACAGGGGAAAAAAATCTTTATCTCCCCATGTGTCTTCGAATTCTTAATAACTGTCTTTCCTAATAGCATGATTCCAGTATAGTAATATACAATAGTTTGTTCAGCTATTCCCCAATTGTTATGCATATATTAATTTCCAGCATTTATTTTTTATTGATTCACTAGGGTTTTCTTGCTGTTGTTCTCTTTTATTTTATTTGTATATTGTTCATTGAGTTCTCCTTCTTTCCTTCTGAATCAGTACCTACTTTTTAAAAATTATTAACATTTGTTTTTTATTTCACATTATATTCAATTTATATAACATAATTTGTTCAGCCATACTCCAGTGATTGGACACCTAATTTTTCCCCAGCATTTTGTTATTTTAAACAACAGTGCTAGGAATACTTTTTGTGCAGATAAGTTTTTTGAATATTGCTTCATAAAATGAATTTATAGCACTTCAACAATGTATCAATGTGCTTGATCTACCACAGCTATGCCAGCACCTAACTTTATCATTGTCCATTATATTAGTCAATTCATTTGGTATAAAGGAGATTTTGAACATTTTAAATTTGGCTGTTGATAATTTGTACAATATATAATGTATACGTATATATGTATATACAACATATATGTGTATATACATATAATCTATATTATATATATACATAAAATATATGTGGACACACATACATATATACATGCATACATATACACACACATATGCACATATGCATATATATTGTTTTGGGGTCATTTTAGTTGTGTCTGATTCTTCATGACCCCATTTGAAGTTTTCTTGGCAAAGATACTGGAGTGGTTTGCCATTTCCTTTTCCAGATCATTTTACAAATGAGAAACTGAGGCAAATAGGATTAAGTGATTTGTCCAGGGTCATACAGCTAGTAAGTGAACCAGATCTGAACTCATGAGGATGAGTATTTCTGATTCCAAGCCCAGTGCTCTAACCACTGCTCAACCTAGCTGTCATATGTGTGTGTGCATTATCATTATTATTATTATTATTATTATTTTATTTTTATTTTATTATTCTTATGGCTTTTACGCCATATTTGATTTTTAAAAGATGTATACACAAGATGGAAACAAGGCAAGTAACTGAGGATGAATATATGAGAACAACATGGACCTCTAAAAATTTCATCAGGAGTGTTAAAGCTCAGAATTAGCTGAGATCGGTGAAGAATGCTAGAAGTGAACTGGAAAGTTTATGATGTTTACTTTCAAAAATTGCCTCTGTTTCCTTTTTATTAAATTAATTTTGTTGATACATTTTGTCACTTTGATTTCCAGGTCCTACCCAATGAGCCTTCCTAACAAAGAACAAAAGGGGAGGGGATGAGATGGGGAAACAGTTTAACAAAACTACTCTTGTGTCTGACACACAGTATTCTCCACTCCTTCTCCCCATCTTCAAAGAAGGTAGGAAGGTAAGTACCTCGATTTTTCTCAGCAAAGTAGGATGTAAAGTCATCTGCTGAGATTGGAAGAACCAGGGTAGTGGTTAGGGGCATTAGAAGGGTGGGTAATATTTGGTCAGCTGCTGGGAAAACAGGTTGAGGTCAACAAGAAATAAATAACAAGCTGCCTGATAATTTTCAAATACTTTTAAAACAATTCTAAAAACCAAGTAACTCAAATAGGCTTTTTTAAAATTTAAGTCAACCAAGCCTGATTTTGCAGTATTTATATATTCTTTCCCTGAATTTACAGCTGCTTCAAGACCATATTGGGTAGGAGGGAAAGACTGTCAGAACCTTAAATTCATATGTCTGAACTACTCTCAAAACAATCATATGATTGAGTAAAGAAAAAAAAAGACTTAGTAAAGCATATTAATATCTTATAAAGCCTTGGAACACTCAGTAATTAAATTTTCATCAGTAGGTTGTTTTTATTTCAATAGTAAGAATAGCTATCACCTACAATAAGCAAAGATGTCAGAGAGCAAACAGGAAACACAGAACAATTAAACAGGAAGCAAAGACATGAGCCCTCTCATTTCTACTCCCCTGACCTACCCTGACCTACCCTTCACAAAGAGAATTTTTAAATGGCAAGTCCAATTGTCAAAAGGATTTTCTTGATGAATTCCTCAGGATTTGAATGGAAAGTATGCAGGAAAAGAAGGAAATAGATGGCGGTAAGAATGATGATTGGGGGGGGGTTGGTATGGTTTAAAAGTAACACAAAGACTTGCATGAAATAATGAAGAGTGAAATGATCAGAACCAAGAGAATGCTGTATACAGTAACAACAATATTGTTCTAAGAACAACTCTGAATGACTAAGTCATTTTGAGTATCATAAATACTCAAATCAATTACAAAGGACCTATGAAGAAAGAAGCTATCAGCATCCAGAAAAAGAACTGATAAATAAAAGTATGTATAGTATGGTTTTACATACACATTTACAAAACATACACACACATATTTAAATGGTAGCCTTCTCTAGGGCGGGGTAGAAAGGGAGGGAGAAAAAAAATAAAAAGTACACAGCAGAGAACAAAAGAAAACTTGTGCAGTATGTATTATATAGATGTATAGTATTTTTACATAGTTTTTTTTAAAAAGTAAATGGTGTAACATGTAAATTCATGATTTTATATTGAAAACTCTTTTTAGGTTGTGCACATGTTATGCACATGGAAATGTTCTTTTTGGGGGGATTTTTTGTATTTAAGTTCAAAATGAATAATTATTTTAAAAGTAACACAAAGACTCTTGAAAGGATTTCTTATATAGCTATCTAGTATAAAACTATGCTTTTCAAATGTAGTTCTGTGAAAAGACCTTGCTTCATTAATTTCTTTTAAATATCATAAGATTTAGAGACAGATGGGACCTTTAGGGATCACCTCTAGGGCAGGTGCTGTATTCACTGTACCATCTAACTGCCCCCCAAACTGATTCTTAATTCATTTAGGTCTGTATCTTTTAAAATATGTTTTTTGTTGTGGTATATGATTGTGATGGAATATTATTGTGCTATAAGAAATGATGAGCAGGATGCTTTCAGGATGAACTGATGCAAAGTGAAGTGAGCAGAACCAGGAGAACATTGTCCATAGTAACAGCAATATTGTACAATGATCAACTATGAGTGACTTAGCTACTCCCAACAGTACAAAGATCCAAGACAATTTTAAAGGACCTATAATGAAAAAAAGCATCCACCTCCAGAGAAAGAAATGATGGAATCAGAATACAATGCATACTTTTTAAAAATTTTCCTTTATTTTTCTTTTATTTTTGTCTGTTTTCTTTCACAATATGACTAATATGGAAATATGTTTTATGTGACTGCACATGTATAACCTTTATTAAATTGCTTGCCTTCTCAATGATAGAGGAGGAGAGAGAGGGTGAAAGAATTTGGAACTCAAAATTGTAAAAAAAAAAAAAAAGTTAAAATTGTTTTAACATGTAACTTAAAAAATAAAATATTAAAATTCAAACAAAGTAAAATGTGTTTCTTGTATGTAGCGAAATGTTTTGGATTTTATACATTTTTTCTTATTCTTATTCATTTTATTGGAAAATCTAAACAATTTACATGTAGAGTTATAAGTATTAAATTTATGCTTTCTACCATTAAATAGGAAAAAGAAAATTGGTGAAGGAATAATAGCTATAGCAGATGTCAAATACATTATAACTATTTTTTTAAACTGTTTGGTATAGGAAAAGGTATAAAGAAATAGATCAATGGAACAGCATAAAGGACAAAGAAACAAAACACAATAAAAATAAATGATTAGTGCTTGATGAAATCTTGAGGAAATTAATCAAATACTCAAAGAAGTATAAAAAACTAGCATTTGAAAAATTCATTCAAAAATACCTGAGGGGTGGAATGACTATTCAATTTAAAACTCTGCTGAAAACTGAATGGTTATATGGAGGCAGGGAATAGAGGTGGAAGAGGACTGAATTTATCACTCAAACTATATATCATACATATAATCATTTCTAAATATATATTATATATCATCTATCAGTCCATCTATCTATATCAATCTAAATGGATCTGTGACCTGAATCTTTTTTTTAAAGACCAAAAGAAAAAGGGATGATATTTGTCTCAATTATGAAGGATGTTCATTTAAATTGAATAAATAGAATAAATAGGTCATGCAATGATTAAATTTTGCACAATTAAAATATTTTTACAAAAAGGGTAAATAACCTTTCTTAGAAAAAGGTCTACAATACAGAATATATAAAGAATTGATGCTCATCTATAAGTCTAATACATACTTCCAGTAGGGCAATGGTCAAGAAACACCAACAATTTACAAAGAAAAAGGGAGCACAGGGATACAAGCTGTTAAAAGTATGAAAAGATGCTCATATTCACTAAGAGAAATGTAAGAGAAAAGAGAGCCTTAAGGTTCCATTTTGCACCTACTAGAACAGTTATGGAGATAGCTGGTGGCACAGTGTGGTTTGTTTTGTCCTTTGTTATCGAAGAGGACCATGACATCAGCAAGATGTTGCCATGACTTGCAAGTGAATTGGATTTGTTGGAAATAACCTCTGGTGCCCAAATAGACACAGTAAGTTAGACAGACTCAGGATGTGTGAAGCAGTGAAACCTTCAATACTCTTCCTGCAGAAATTGGGTGTGGAACTTGAGATGAGCGCACACACACACACACACACACACACACACACACACACACACACACACACTACAGAAGCTAGAGAAAGCCTTATATCCCTATTCCTGGCCACAAGTACCTCCTACCTGACTTTCATTGGTAGAAGTCAGCACAGGTCACAGACTTCCCGAAACACCCACCATATGTTCCCCTTGATATGTTCCCTTCTTCATACATTGTAGGTTCAGAAAAATGGTCTCTTAACCCCGCCCAGAGATGGAGAAGCTAGTATTAAGGAGCCTAAAGCATGCACACACTAAGTAAAGCTTAACCTTTGTCCTACTTTCAGCCTTTTTAATCACACCACCAGTTTTACCCCATTTTAGCTGGTTCTTGAAGCTCCTCACCCAGAGCTACTTTCCTCTCAATTTCCTTATATGGAAATGCAACTTTCTTATTTCTCACCGATTTAAGCTGTGTGATCACCAGCCTCACTTTCTCCTCTGGAGCCATCTGGGTCCAGTGGCAAGATATAAATCAGGACATCTTGAAATGGCCCAAAGATGCAGTGCGAGACCTTGGCCTTTTTAAGCTAAGGTCTTTCCAAGTTCTCACTTTGACAGAGGCAACACCCATTCAGTAATTAGGGCTGTTTAAGAAGTGAGCCAAAGGATAACCCCTTTAATTCCCCCCACCCAAAAAAAAGGAAGAAAGGAAGAAAGAAAAATGAAAAAAAAATCTAAGTGGGAGGGGAAGATCCTCAGGGTTTCTGGTTAAGAGAAAACAATTACTATTTACATTCACTCTGAGCCACCTAGGCCCAAGAAATAACCATTATGTGGTGCTTCAGTGCTTGTTGGCCAATCAACGAGAGCCAGAGTGAACTGGGTTTAAGGCATGGTCTTTAAGAAAGAAATGTAGGGAGGGAGGCGAGGCATCAGCACAATCAACATTCCAGATTTGTGCTGGAGGATGAGGTTGGGAGTTTCACTGCCAAACAAACCCAAGCAGGTAACAACCAAGAATACCCTCCCATATTTCATTCATATATGTGTGAGTATACTTCATATAAATCCTATGTAAACCACACAGGAGGATGAAGATACTGATACCAAGTAGGCATGTGAAAGAAAGGCAGTCCAACTAGTCAGCTGAGTTTTGAAGATGACAGCCAAGGGAAGGTTACAGCAGAAGCCATAGAAGCTTCTGTGGAGGAGGAATAGGGGACTAGACACCTAAGAGATTTCAGTCACCTATTTGCTCAGTCAGTTTTCTCTGGTCAGAAAGCCCCAACTCAAAGAAACTGTAGATATCCAGTTGAGTAGTATATAAAACATCAGAAGGAGAAGAGCCAGGAAGAAAGACAGAAATAAGAGACGAACTATTGGGAATACAAGAAAAACAATGAAAGGCAAATAATCCAAGAGGAAGAGACTGGGTATAATGCTAGCTTCCAAGCAAATAAATGAACAGAGAGAGACTCAAAGATTAGCTTGGTATAGTGGCAAGATCATTGGCTCTGGAGTCAAAGGGGTCTGGGACCTGAGTTCACATCTTATATAAGACACTACCTATATGATCTTGGATAAGTCACTTAAACACCATGGGTATAAATTTCCTCATCTGTAAAATGATGGAGTTAGAATAGATGACCTCTGAAGAAGACCCCTTCCAGCTTTAGATTTTATGACTGAAGGAAAATGAATAAAAATTTGAGTTATAATATTTTGAACAAGTATCATACTTAAAAGAAAATTAATGAAAATCAGGGGTACCTACTACTGCAAAAGATAATTAATTAGGTTCCTCAGGGGTCACAGAACAACAATAGAGGAAGAAAAGTGAAATGACCAAAGTGAAAAAAGAACAAGGTGAAATAAAATGCAGAATAAAATGAATTATTAGAAACTACCATGCATAATTATATACCAGCAAAATTGAGAATTTAAAAGAAATGGAAGATCATTTATAAAAATATAAAATGCCAAAATTAACAGAATATCAAATAGAGATCTTACAACAATCTCATTTCATTAAAGGAAATTGAACTATCTATTAAGCAAGTACCAAAGAACCCTCATTCAGATGGGCTTTCAGGTGAATTCCATCAAACATTAAAGAACAATCAATACTTAGACTGCACAAGTTTTTTTTTTTTCAAAATCAAAAAAGTAAAATATTCTTTAGAATTCTATTTGTGAGATAAATATTGTCCTAATACCAAACCTGGTCAAGTGAAAGTGAAGACAGAGACTTATAAATTAATATCACTACTGAATATCAAATCAAAAATTTTAAATAAAATCTTATTAAAAGACTATAGCAACATGCTCCAAAAATTATCCCCTATGATTGAGTTGAACTTATAACAGAGATTGTAATAATGGTTCAACAGTAGAAAATAATTAACAGTTTAATCATATTAAAAACAACATGAAAAGCTTCAAATCACATGATCATATCAATAGATAACAGCAAAAGCATCTGACAAAATACAGCACATATTTATGCTAAAAAAAGAAAGAAAAACTTGTAAAGCATAAGCCCGTTTTTAACACGATTAAAAAGTATAAATCTAAAACCAAAAGCAAGTATTATACATAATGAGAAAACCCTAGAAGTTTCCCAGCAAATACAGGAGTAAAACAAAGATAAACCCTTTCCTTAGTGTTTATTTTTAAAACCCTAGAATATTAGAAAAGAAAGCAAATGAGACAACTTTCATAAAGCAGCAGAATACAAAATTAATCCACAAAAATCAACATTTCCATGTAATAACAAAATCTAGAAAGAGAAATGTGAAGAGAAAAATAAAAAATTATTCAAGCTAACTGTAAAATGCATAAAACAAAAACATTTAGAATTCAATTCATCACAGCACACTCAAAATACATAAAGATAGAATTACAAAAGAAAAAACAAACCTCTTTATAGAAATAAAAGTCAACTGAAATAACTGGAGAGATATTCAGTGATAACAGTTAAGCCATACCAGAAAAACAAAATAAGAATAACATCTAAGTTGATTTATAAATTTAGTGCTATGCACATCAAACTACCAAAGGAATATTTTCTAAAACTAGTGGAAAAAATGACAAAATTTATTTGGAGAGGCAAAACGTCTAAAATATCATGGGAAATGGAAAAAAAAAAGTAGGAAAGAAGGGGAATCGAACTTCAAGACCTCAAATTATACTATAAAGCAGTAAACATGAAAACCATATAATATTGGCCCAAAAAAATAGAAAAGCAGATCAATGAACAAATAATATTAGCAAGAAATGGAAGCAATAAAAAAAATAGTAGCCCAGTGTTTAATAAAACAAGAACATAAGTTATCTGAGGAAGGACTCAAGTTGGAAAGGCTTTCAATATTAGCCTGACTATGGACTGTCTTTCCTCTGAGTTACCAAGTCAAATTCAGTGTATTAACACCAGATGGTAGACAACCAGGCGAGGAGTTCTTCTGACCACAACAATTCATTAAGATTGTTCAATGAGCTAAAAGATACACTTCTAACTAGTTTCTAAGCCCTCATTCTGAGGTTCTTGCTCATTTATTCATTTCTCCTGAAAGACACAGAAACAAAATGCTTATTGATTTGTACTTTACATGTCTTCAGTCAGCAGTAATTCAAGATTTATATGCTGAGTGTTGCAAGAAAGACAATAAGCAATTTCTTGGACCAGGTCCCAGTGTTAATAATATTTAAAAATCTACTAAGATGTAAGACAGTGAAAGCATCACTAAATTCAAGACCTTCAGTAAGCATACCTTTGATTTAACTAAGGCATATGCAAAAATAAATATATAAATGAATGAGAGAAGGAAGGAAGAGAGGGAGGGAGAAAGGAAGAAAGAGAGAGAAAGAGGAGGAAAGGAAAGGAAGGAAGCAAGTAAAGAAGGAAGGAAGGAAACCAAAAACACCCACAGAGCTAGTTACTAGAAGCTGCTTCTAGGAGCAAAATAAGCTCAAATAGAATTCACATACACTCAAAGGTGGTATAATGATTAGAACAGAAAGTACACAGAAACCTGTTCCCGTATATGCATACTATTCACTGCCACTCTGACATTTTAAAAGTACTTTACATTTTCAAACTGTTCCAAAATCATCATTATGAGTCATCCCCTAATGATCCCAATGGTTCTTTTTTCTTTCTCAAAAAAAGAAAAAAAAGATTGGCCAATCTTGAGTCAATGTCTACTTTATTTAAATCACACCACAGTCAGAGACCACGGCACAAACCAACTTGAAGTACTGCTTAAAAGGCACGTGGTTTCCTTCTGCTTTCTCACCCTAGAGTCAGTGTACTACCAGAAACACACCCAATACTTCCTACATTAAAGCACTTAGAATCAAAGGAGACATTTATTTAAAGTGTTCCAATCTGAGCTATAAGCATCTTCAGGGGACTTGTGGTCAACTAGATGCTAATCTTTGCTACTGAAAGGTTATTACCACTATGAAGCACCTAGTATTCAAGGGGAAAGAAATTTGAGCCACTCAAATGTGGTAAAATGAGGGGAAGACCTCACTCCTTTGAGACCAGCATAATTCTATTAAGGAAAATATATACTGGAATGTGAAATTTCTAAATCTTGGGACATTCTACAAAGAGTTTTCCAAAAAGAGTTTTGGCCAATGAAGCCACCTAAATTGGGAAGAAACCTGGATTTTCTTCTCTAAAAAATTATAGAACGCCCACATACATTAGGACCCATGCATTCCCTTGGGAGTCTGCTTGCCTAGGGTTTTCTGAGCATTGGTACCAATCAAGACAATTAAATTTTGATGGCTTTACACAGCTAAATAAAAAATGAAAGTCCTGGGTAATGAGAGAAAAATACATCAACAAAATGGCTTTTCAATGATAATTTGTGACTTGCATAAGATTTTATATTTCTGAAATATACCTTTGAAATATAAATGAACCTAATATATTTTTGAAATATAAATATACTTAATAACATAATAAATATCCCTTTTCAAAATCAGTGACGTTTTTTCCCCTCACCTAATGGAAACTTGACTGGAACTAATAGAGTTTCCAAATTTAGCAGACCTGTAACTAGTAGAATTTGTTGCTTGACAACTGCACACATTTGTGTATTACCTGACAGGTTGCCAAGGGAAGCTAGTGGACAAGGAAACATAGTTAAGTCTTATGCAAAAATCACTAATCATATTTAAAAATCTCTGTGTCTTGTCTTCTCTGTTTTTCTGTCTCTGTCTCTCTTTCTCTCTCCGGCCCCTCCTGCCAGTGCCTACTACATGCCAGGCACTGTGTTGAGCACTTTACAAATATTATTTCATCTAATCCTCATAACAACCCTGGGAGGTAGGCACAACTATGATCCCCATTATTGACATTCCTGTATAGCCAAGTTACAAGATTTAAGGATTTATTCCATTTGGCCCCAGAGGCTAAATGTAATAGGACAAATGGGAAAAATTATTAAGAAGGTAGATTTTAACTCAATGAAAAGAAGAATTTTCCAACAATTTATACTGTTAAGTCACAAAGCATGCTGCTTCACAAATCATGGAGGGTCCTCTCACTGGAGTTATTCACCCAGTCAGTGGGCATATTGTAGAGGAGATTATGCATTGGGTAGGGAGTTAGTGACCTTTGAGATCTCTTCCGATTCTGTGATTCTATGAGTTAGTTCAGGTATGCCTCACCTTCTACAGAATTACAGAATCCTGCTGTGTTCACTATCTACTTTCTGTGTCTTTTCATTCCCCTCCACGGCTTCCACATGTCTAAGGAACAAGATTAGCCAGTAGACCTCATTTCCGAAAAGTACTTTCTCCCCTTTATATAGTGCATGGGATCAAAACAAAGGAGGATTGAAATGATTTCAATCTAGAGTAGAAACAAGAACAGAACACAGGAGTAGAAGTTAGAATATCTAAACTGAAAATGAAAGAACCTGAAATGAAAGCCTGAAATAAAATGGTTTAATTAATTAGAAAAGCATGTGTTAAGTATCTGCTCTGTGCCTGGCACTGTGGCGATTCTGGAGATACAAATACAAAACTATAAGTTTCTAATGCATTCTAATAGATAAAGACAAGATATAAGCTGGAGTCGTAGCCAGAGAAGGGGGTTTTGGTCTAGGGAGTAATAGTGAATGGAGCCTTTAGATAGTACACATGCTCTTCCCAGAAGCACTGGTAGTATTGATTTGATTACTCTTTCCAGAGCAAGACATGGTTCAAAAGTGAAATTTTCTTCACAGAGAACAAAAGATGGGCCTGGAAACAGGAAAAATAACACCAGAGGTTTGGAATGTCTAAGAACTTGTTTCTTAATAACAGAAGTTTTTTTTTTATTCATAAGATGCTCACAAACTTTCATTTACCAAAATGAATCTTCCCACTCCAAAACTTATCTCAAACATTCTTAAATGAAATTCCTCATCCTCCAAAGTGATACTTGACAAATAATAACAAAAGTTTAGCTGAAGCTAGCATATTTTTTCCTATAATGGGATTCATTATTTGTTTTCATTTTCACATACTCTTCTATCTTGGCTTTGATGACAATCTTTCAAAAATGCCTTTGACAGGATCTTCCATTTAGTTCCTACCGCCACCACCCTATAGATTTCAGGCGCTTAGACCATATCTGAATTACTGCAAAAAGCTTCCTACCTGGTCTCTCTGGCCCCAGTCACTCCTCTCCCCCCTCCTTCCTGTACATTAACACCAAAAAAAATTTTGAAAACAAATATGACTCTCTGTACCTGTGTACAGAATAATGCCTAGATTTCTTAGTCTAGCACTCATAGCACTACACAATCTGACTTTAGTCTTTTCTTTCATAATTCTAGTTTTGGGGGTTTTTTATAGAGTATTACCATGATTCTATGAAACTGCCTATTCCCAAACACACCTTTAGCCTTTATCTATCTTCCATCCCTGGTCATGTTGTTTCCTCTGCCTAGAATGCCCCCATTCCCAAATACCTGTAAAAATCCTTCCTATCCTTCAAGGTCCACTTCAGAACACAACTTCTTCCATGATGCCTCCCTTAACAAACCCAGACAGAAGTGATTTCTCCCGCTTCTGAATTCCTAAAGTACTTCATTTGGGTCACACTTACTAACACCCTACCATGTGTTATATTTATTTATATACACATATCCACTCTTCTACTAAGCTCTAAGGTCTTTGAAGTTCTGGAACATCAATGGATCCTATGGAGCACCTTAACCTCAATAGTAAGTCCTCAGTAATATGACTACTGAATGAAATTTGCCTAGGAATAAAGAGCTTCTAGAAACACTGACAACATAAACAACTCTAGTGAACTGAAGTGCCCATCAGTCCATACTTTGCTGGTAACACATTTGAAATTGCTGGCTGCCAGGATTTCCTAACCTTAATCACTGAATGGGTATTGCCTCAAACAACCTGAGACCTGGGAAAGGCCTTAGCTTAAAAAGGCCGACGTCTCCCACTGTATCCAGGGCCATCCCCAGTCATCCTGATTTATATCTTGCCAATGGACCCAGATGGCTTAGATCCAATTCACTTGCAAATCATGACATCACCTTCCTGATGTCACAGTTCTCTTCAAGAACAAAGGACAGACAACCACAACTGGGTGCCAGGAGCACTGCATTAAATAATTCTTCCCACTGTCTATTTTCTCCTTTGGGGTGTGTCTCTGAATATTATGCCTAATTAAAGGGACCCCTAAGTGATTTGGGAAAAGTAACCAACCAGTACATTTCTCCGAGGGATCTTGAATGATAAAAACAACAGGTTGGGGACTGAGACCATAGAAGGGCAGTTAGGAAAGTCTCAGGAGTTCAGTGGCCTGTTCTAGATTCCCTGACAGGCCAACTGAAATGTGGGTTTGTGGTTTCTGTATCCTAGCAAAAGTTATAGGAAAAACAAAGCCATAGGAAAAGATGAAGAACACTTAGAAGAACTTTGGAAAATCCCCTCCTTACCAGTAGGACATATAATGGTGCTACACGTAAGGTCAAAGGTTATTTTCCTTAGCCTCTCCTAGAATGGAGGATGCTCTGTTCCCATCCCATACAATACAATACAGGAAAGATGGCTACTTGGCATATAGAAGGACAACTGGGTTTAATCAGGAGACCTTGATTCAGGTACTGACTCTGACACTCATTACCTATGTGATCTTGGAGAAGCGTAACCTCTCTGGGCCTCAGTTTCCTCATTAGTCAAATGGAAACAGTATAACTTACACCGCCTATCTTCACGGATAGTTAGGTGGCACGATGGATAGAATGCCAGGCATATTCATGTTATATATTCTTCTACTAAACTGTTAGCTCCAGGAGGTCAAGAATCCTGTCTTATCTAGTCTTTCTATTTGGCTCAGGCCAGGGTACACACTCTGTACATAGTAGATACTTAACACTTTCAAAATTAAAGCTTGGTTATCTAGTTTCTATTGGCAATAACACTTTAGAAGCCTTCAGGGGTAGGAAAGGGCCTTCAACAGGAAGAGACAAGATAAACAGCAGCCAGGAGGGTCAGCTAAAAAGGAAGAGAGAACAACTATACAAGCACAAGAAAAGTCATAGCATTTGGAGTCGGAAGACAGGAGCAGGAATCCTCATTCTGCCATTGTATTACTCATATGACTTTTTTCCAAATCATTTTGACTCTGTGGGTCTTAGTTTCCTCATCTAAAAATAAAGGCATTGGACTAGATCACCAGTGTCAAACTCAGAGAAAAATAGGAGCCACTAACCTGTACAAAAGGATCCCCGTGGGCTGGGTATTGACTTGGAAAACTACATGTTAATATAATCGATGTTTTGTTGTGTGTGTTATTAATTTTGTTAAATAATTCCGGTTACATTTTAATCTGGTTTGGGCTGCAGTCTGCAAGCCCCAGGCTTGACATTTCCTGATGAGATGACTTTAGGGTCCATTCCATCTCCAAATTCTATGATCCTACCACAAGGGTAAACATTGAATCCACACCTCAAGATCCCCTGCAAGCATCAACATTCAACTTCGGAGGCAGCTAGTGGATAGAGTGCTGGGCCTGGACTCAGGAAGACCTCCGTTTAAATCCTGCTTCACATACTTACTAGCTGTTCCACCTAGGGCAAGTCACTTAACTGCTGTTTACCTCAGTTTCCTCAATTGTAAAATAGGCATAATAAGAGCACCCACCTCCCAGAGTTGTTGTGAGGATCAAATGTAATTGTGAAGCACTTAGCATAGTGCCTGGCACATAGCAGGCAGCATAATAAACGTGAATTATGATTATTGTACTATAGCACAGTATAATAATTGATACTCGTAGTGATGAACTCAAGTCATCAAAAAAAGGTTAACTTATATTCAGTGGATTCTGATAAGGTATCAATATTTGGTTTTTTTTGGTTAGGCAATTGAGGTTAAGTGACTTGCCCAGGGTCACACAGCTACTAAGTGTTATGTGTCTGAGGCCTCATTTGAACCCAGGTCCTCCTGAATCCAGGGCTGGTGCTCTATCCACTGCACCACCTAGCTGCCCCCTAAGGTATCAATATATTTTTTAAAGATTTCCACTAAAACTATTAAAATTTTTTAAAATTACTTTCAATTGATGTATACAGTCAATTCAATAAGTATTTTTTTAAAGCACCTGCTACCTGCATGTCACTCCGCTGGGGATATTAGGATGGAAATGAAGTACAGTCTCTACCCTGAAATATTGTATTCCCTGACAGTGCCAAATAAGCAAACTATCTGGATTAACACCAATGTATCTTTAACAAAGACTAAACAGGAATCATTAGTCACACCATGCTGTTCTTCATTGTCACAAGCAAATTTCTAAGGGTAAAAGAATTGCATTTTTAAGAAATCCTATCCCCAATGAAAAACTTTTTAAAAAATATCTACTTTCAATTAGAGCTTTTAAATTTTTTTCCCTTTCTAGCGGCTGTCAATGGGGAATTTCTTCAACAAGGTTTCTACAAAATGTAAGGCTATGGCAAACAAAATATGTGTGTGTGTGTGTGTGTGTGTGTGTGTGTGTGTGTGTGTATGTGCGCGCGCGTGAGCGTACAATGCGTCTGTTACCACAAGTGCACTCAGGCCTTCCTGTGGCCTTTGACAATGAAGGGAAAAAAATATTCTGAAAGAGAATAAAGTTTCACACACACCAAAAAGAAAAGTTATACTGACTTTTAAAAACAGCCTATCAAATTTCACTGCCCTACTCCTCACACTAAAAATACCAACACTTTCGTTCATGTATGCTTATACCACTGAGATGGCCTTGGCCTATGCACTTTGCTTCCCTGGCAACCCAGAGAGTGGTACATTATGCTTTTCTTCCTATACTGTCTTATCCTGGGAAAGAAAAAGATGTAACATCTTTTACCATGGCATTAGAGAAACTTCAAAAACACTGACCAAAGGAATATTAATGTGCTTATTTCAACTGTTGGACAAATTAATCGTTATGAAATATTGTATTTGGGGACTTTCTTCATTTAAATCTCTAAAAAAATTATTATTTTGAAAAGTGAAACCTACAATTAAGCCCTCCAAAGTACCTCAAAGTGGCATTTTAAATTCTGACTTATTTGCTGTAAAGTCTTTGCTTGAGATTAATTTTTAATGATTTTTTTTTTGGTTTTACATTACCTTTGATTCCAAATAAATACTTCCCTTTCCTCACACCAGCAAACCCCTCACCTTATAACAAAGATTTTAGAAGGGGGAGGGGAGAACAGTTCAGCAAAATTAACCAACATATCAACCAAGTTTGATAACATATGCAATGTTTCACACCCAAAGTCCCACTTCCGAAAAGAAGAGAGGGTAGTATATTTTATCACCTCTTCTCTGGAGCCAACCTTGGTCATTCCAGGTGGATTCCATTTCTTAGTTTTTTCCATTTCACATTGTTACAAATCATTGTGTATGTTTTTTTCTTGGTTCTGTCTATTTCATTCCTATCAGTTCAAATTAAGTCTTTGAATGCTTCTCTAAATGCTTCAAATTCATCATTTCTCAAGGCCCATTAACATTCTACTACATTCATGAATACTTATTTGCTTAACCATTCCCCAATACATAGCCAATTAACTTTGTTTCCAGTGTTTTGCTGCTACAAAAAGTCAGCATAGGACTTTCATATCCCTTCCTTTGACTTCCTTGACTTCATATAGGCCTTGAGTTAACACTTTAAAAGCTAAAGTGACAGTAATAAAAATGAAGAATAAGAATAATTAAGTGTAATTGCTTCTTTACTATAAGACCACAGATTTTTACTGTTAAAAGAGACTTTGAAGATCATCTAATGCAGTTGTCTTATAATCAAGATGAGGCAGCTAGCTAGGTGGTGCAGGGGATAGACTGCCAGCCCTGGAATTGGGGTGACCTGAGTTCAAATCCAGCCTCAGACGCTTGCTGTGTGACCCTGGGAAAGTCACTTAATTCTGTTTACCTCAGTTTCCTCATCTGTAAAATAAGCTGCAAAAGGAAATGTCAAACCACTTCAGTAACTTTGCCAAGAAAACCCCCAAAGAGGTCATAAAGACTTGGACACAACTAACCAACTAACACAACATACATTACAGATGGAGAAACTATTAGGAGCTTGCCCTTTTAGTCAAGTGTGGAAATATTATAATGATACCCAGTTACCTTCTAAACCAGGGGTTCTTAACCTTTTTGAGTCATTGTCCCTCTGGCAATCTCGGGAAACCTACAGATCCCTTCTCAGAATAGTGTTTTTAAATGCATAAAGTAAAATACATAGGATTAAAAAGGAAATCAATTATATTGAACTAAAGATGTAATTTTTACCCATCCAAGTTCATGGATGCCTTGAAACTTATTCTCAGACTCTGAGTTAGGAACCCAGATTTAGAATCAGGGAAGTAGGGAGATTATAAAGAATATTTCACTTGTTTACCATCTTCAGAAAGTCATCAGGTCTTAAGAAGGAGTAGTAAGCAATGTTTAGGTTGACAAGACCTTCCAGAGGGGTAACTTTCTATTTATGGAAAGGGCAGAAACAGCACCATTTAAAACCTTGGTCCCCAGTGAGCCATTTATAGAATCAAAGAAATATACTGTACTTTCCCCTCTAGGTCCTGGGTTGATGACAGCATGGGATAGGTACCTGAGGCTTTCTCAGAGAAGAGCTGTATCTCTTTCACGGGATCCTTTATTTCTACTGGTGTTCAATGTCCTGGCTCTCTGTCTAGTTTCTCCTTCCTGGATCTGACCTGAAGATCTAATCACTCCCTGGATCTGGCCCCATCCCATGCCTATTTTCCATTCCCAAACTTGCCATCCTTCTCACAATTCTGGCTTTCCACTCAAGTTCTACAGTCCTCTGCTACTCTCAGTCCCAGCATAATGAGCAAAATATGAGACTTGAATCCTATTCTGCATCATAACAAGTATTCTTTAATATTTCAAGGAATAGCAATCTGAAAGGAAGATAGCTTATGTTATATCACTAGAGTCTAAGAGCTAGACTCAAAAAAAGAGCAGGAAAAAATTGTGAAACTTGAAATGAGAGAGAGGAAAGCCAACAATAACAGCATCTTTACTCAAAAGGAGGCCAACATCTTTTAAATCTCTTACTCCATCCACACCCCAGTGTATCAGCAACAATCTACTAATGTTTCTGTTTAAATACTATTGCTTTCTCTATCATGCCACAGAAATCTCTTTACCCAGGAAGCTCACTCCATTCTTGGCCCCACAACACTGGAAATACTCTCTGCCCCTGTAGCCTCTCCCTCTGATTGGCTGGTTCTCCAAAGAACTTCGACTTTATGGAAGACTCCCAGGCCAGCTATGTCTTCGTTTCTCTCCAATGTACTCTTCTGACTCTGGACTTTGTCTACCATACCCCTGTGCCAGTTACCTTCATCTCTGCTCCCCATCCCCACCCCAACCACCACTTTTCAGTTGTTTTTTATGTTTTGTCTTCCCTCATTAGAATGTAAACTTCTCGAGGACAGAGACTCTTTCTGTTTGTATTTGTATTCCCAGCACTTAGCACAATGCCTGGCACATAACTAGTATTTAATGAACGTTTCTTGACTTGACTTACTTTGATCTGAAGGTTCCCAAACTTATTTGGCTTAACCACTCCCTTTTCAAAAAAAAAAAAGGTATTCACTGGAAATTTACTTCAACACTTTTTTTTTTATGCTTTTAGGCCATTGGGGTTAAGTGACCTGCCCAGGGTCACACGGCTAGGAAGTGTCAAGTGTTTGGTCTGAGGCCGGATTTGAACTCAGGTCCTCCTGACTTCAGGGCCGGTGCTCTATCCACTGTGCCACCTAGCTGCCCCTTTATTTAACACTTTAATTTTTTTTTCTGGAATTTGTATCATTTCAAAAAACATAATTGTTTTAAATGACATCTTAAATTTAATAATTTATTGTAAATTTGTGGATTTTTTCTGCATTGAAATTTTGATGATGCAATACTGCATCATGTAATCATATAGTATTGTATTATAAACAAGTCATTACACAAATTCTTGCCGATGCATGCTGGACTTCCCAACAATGCGTAACACACTCACCTGCCAACACTTGCTTGTTAAGACCTGTTGGCGGACTTGACCACTGATGGATTATAACTTGCATTTTGTGTGTTTATTTGGAAAATAATGTAATCACTATGATTTTAACTCTGTTACACAACAGCTTTTCATAATTTCCTTCTCTTCTTTCCTTATGCTTCCACGGCCCCCTAATTTTTATTCAATACCCTGCAATTGTACCTGAGGTTAATACTGCCCCCCGGGATCATTCCAGCACCCTCCACGGGGCGGTATCACCCACTTTGGGAACCTGTGCTTTGATTGATTGTTTCCATCCATAAACAATTACCGCTGGGAAATGAAAACTATTTGGACAAAATTCTCAAATGGCATGATAGGCTGAAGAAAAAACAAGCATATCCCATGATATGATGAATTTCAACATTTTATGGCTGGATATCATATTATTAAAACAAAAAGTATCTCTTCCAACAGCTGTTACATATAAATTCCCTCCGATTTATGGTTTCTGTAATGTTATATTTATTGAAAAACTCAGTAATTTTTTTCAAAACAAAGCACCCTTAATAGTCTCACAATACTTTATGAGTTACATAACATGAGAAAGAGAAATATTAACGCTAACTGACTGAATGACTGATTGGGGACAAAGGTTTTAAATGAAGAGGGCTCTGTTTCTGTCCATAAACTAAAACCTACCCCTCAATCTGGTCAAGAAAAAAATTAATATTTCCGCAATGATTGGTGTTTAATGGCCCATCTTTACTAACCTAACCTGTCAAGGATTCATTAGAAAAAGATGGTTAAGGGGCAGCTAGGTGGTGCAGTGGATAGAGCACCAACCCTCAAGTCAGGAGGACCTGAGTTCAAATCTAGCCTCAGACCAAACACTTGACACTAGCTGTCTGACCCTGGGCAAGTCACTTAACCCCAATTGCCTAAAAGAAAAGAAAAAGATAGTTAACCACAGTGTAGGCAAACAGCCCACAACAGGAATGCTATAATACTTATTCTTCAAAGACATAGGATTTCATCAGGTGGTTACTCCCTTTATCCATATAAAAATCAATCTTTACTCTACATTACTAGACATTCTTCATTGGATACTATGGCCAGAGAAAATCACTATACTATAGCCAGCCTGGTGATAAGCTTGTCTGAACTCAACTTAAGGGAGTCCTCAGACTACAGACACATTATCTATTCACCAAGGACACCATTGCTAGAGCTAAGTGGCACGGCAGATAGAGTACTGGACTTGGAGTCAGAAAGATGTGAGTTCAAAACCGACCTCAGACACTTGTCAGCTGTGTGACTCTGAGAAGTCACTTGACCTCAGTTCCCCATCTGTAAAATACGAATAATAATAACACTTACCTTTCAAGGTTGTTATGAGGATAAAATGAGGAAATATTTCAAAAGCACTTTGAACATCCTAACGGGTAGCTTTTTAAAAAAAGATATCTAAGGACATTGGCTCAGAAGACCTGAGTTTATATCTGGCCTGAGACATTTGTCAGCTATGTGACCCTGGGCACAATCATTTAAATTCTGACTCAGTTTCCTCACCTGCAAAAAAAAGGGGATAATAATAGCACCAATTTCTCAGGGCTCTTGTCAAGATAAAAAGAGATAATGCTTGTAAAATGCCTTGCAAATCTTAAAACCCTATATAAATGCTAGCTATGGTGGTTATAATTATAGACAGGTTCATACTTAAAGCCTTTCTTAGGTGGTTAGACCTGCCATAGTTTGAAATCTTCTGCCATGACTTTTATCAGTCAATCAGTAAGCATTTATTAAGTGCCCACTGTGTGCTAAGCATCGTGCAAGCCACATTAAGATGTTACCAAAGGGCTTGAGTAGAAGGACACTACTTTTTACCTGAAAAAAATTCCTAATATGTAAAAAGATTAAAAAAAATTTAAAATACTCACAGTCACAAAGTATGAATGATAGGAAGAATTGTTATTATAACAGTAATAATAATGATAATATTATTATTTAAATAGCACTTTAAGGCTGGCTAAAGCACTCTACATGTTACTTCATTTGATCCTCCCAACAACCCCATGTGATAGATGCTGCTATTATCCCCATTTTACAAATGAAGAAACTGAAGCTGACCAAAGGTTAGGAGATTTGCCCAGGGTCACACAGCTCGTAAGTGTCTGGGACAGGATTCAAACTCAGGTCCTTCTGCCTCCAAGTCCAGACCTCTATCTACTATGCCATCTAGTCCAACTCTTACCCGAACAAGATTCCCCCCTCGAAACATATAATGATTTGCTGTTGTTATTCAGTCCTTTCAGTTGTGTCTGACTCTTTATGACCCCTTTCTTGGGTTTTTCTTGGCAAAGATAGCAGAGTGGTTTTCTATTTCCTTCTCCAGTTCAATTTACAGATGAGGTAACTGAAGAAAACAGAATTATGTGACTTGCCCAGGGTCACACAGCAAGTAAGTATCTGAGACCAGGTTTGAATTCAAGAAGATGAGTCTTCCTGACTCCAGGCCCAGCACTCTATCCATGGTACCACCTCAATGCCCACTCTAGGTATCTACCAGTAGGTTATGGTTTAGGGGGGCATTTTATATAAGCACAGTACCAACACTGATAAAATCATAAGGCTTCAATGGATTTGTATTCCCCAAACTATGTTTTATAAAACCCTAGTTTGTTTTTTCCTATGATGCATGAAAGTTTTAATTCCAGTTAATCATCTAAAAACATACATCCAACCACAGAAGGACTTTCCAACCAGGCCTCGAGCCCATCCTCCCTTACCAAGCCTTGACACTTCCATATGATATCCCTCCATTATTAGCCACATGATCTTTTCCTTATCATGACTGTTTAAGCAGCTGTCTTCAAGATATATGACTTACAGACTTCAATACCTCGATCACTTATAATTCTACTTTTAAATCAAAGTATTAAGAAATGCAACTATTCAATCAAGAGTAAAATGATTTGAGAAGAAAACAAAGCATAAAATGTAGAAATATCATCATACTGACACTGAAGAATATATAATGGGTGGCACAGTAGATAGAGTACTGGCCCTGGAGTCAGGAGGACCTGAACTCGAATCTGGCCTCAGACACTTGACAGTTACTAGCTGTGAGACTCTGGGCAAGCCACTTAACTCCAACTGCCTAAGCAAAAAAAAAAAAAAAGAATATAAAGAATATATAATGGTAGCCAGAGGGGAGGGGAGGGGAGGGAAGAAAAAAAGAAGAAATTTACATGATAACTTTATTATATATTTAAAAGGAATAGAAAGTTGTACATAACAGATTTGCAATTTCATGTGCAATCATCTTTTTTATTATGCTATGTTATAGAAATACTTGTTTTATTCTATAAATTAAAAAATAATAATTTTAAAAATAATATATATAATTATTTAACTGAATAATTGTTCATGTATTCCTAATTTTCTGCTGTGAAACTCGGTAATCAACTTACGTTAAATTTCTATAAACGTAATTAATTATTTATAATAAGTATCTACCAGTAGGTCTTGAGGTCATTTCATATAAATAATATAGAACACTGGGCTTGGTCCCAGAAGATTTGAGTTCAAATTCAGCCGCAGACACTTACTAGCCTTGTGACCTGGGTAAGTTACTTCACTCCTATTTGGCACAGTTCTTCAACTGTACAATGGGGACACAGTGGGAGAAGGAAATGGCAAACCACTCCAGTATCTTTGCCAAGAAAATCCCCCAGACAGAAGTCGATGGGGTTATGTAGGGTCAGACACAACTGAACAACTGAACAACAACACCGTACCAACACCAATGAAATCACATGCCATAGATGTATCGACACTTCCCATACTATGTTTCTATAGAACCCTAATATTTCACATGATGCGTGAAAATTTCAATTTCAGTAAGTCACCTAAGAAGGGGCTATCCCAACCACAGAGGGACTCTCCAACTAGGCTACAACATCATCTCCTTTACCAACCTTTGACTCTAACTTCCACACATCAACCCTTCCTCTGTTCATAAGAGGAAGGGAGAGGCTACAAGAGCAAACATCCAACTTGGGTCATAATTCTGGCCATAACTGATATTCCCATCTCCTTGCACCACTGCCCCTTTATATCTCCATGGCCTTAAACACAAAGTTTGGCATTTATAAAGTTCCATCAATAAAATTCAAACCCAAAAGTGTTCTGTCACTAAATTAGTTTGGAAAGTACTGTAATACTATATTCAACTTGGAATAAGAAGGCAATAGGTCACTGCTCACATTGCTTAATTGAGCCTTCAGATTCAGACAATAACTGGAAGTATAACCTTTCTCAAAATGTTTTTTTCCGCATACTGAAAAAGCCAATTTTGCCTTGAATCTGAGGACTCAGAAATCCACTATAACTGGAAAACACACATCAACTAAAACTGGGAACAACATTTTTCCAATATTCAATTCATTTTCAAACAGCCACGTACAACTCTAGCAACTACAGAAGAATTTTAACCAAAATGCCTTACTTTTCTGTAGACGATCATATTTGGAGTAGTCTCTTCTGGGTCAGCAATACCCACCGAACTTTGATCACTGGTTCCCTGAGCCATTTTGAAAATCTTCACTCACCCTAGAAGGACAATTGAGTATGAGATTAATTTATGTAAAAGAAACATTTGAAACAACGAACTGAGTATCTTTTGGCAAGTTGTAAGGAAAAAACAATAGATCTTTCCCCATTTTTCCTCATGAAATTTTTAAGGAATTAAAAGGCAAGGATCAGTAAAAAGTTCAGATCTTACCTATCATCCAAACAGAGGCAGCATCTAATCCTGCCTCTAATAGATTGCCTGTATGATGTTAGACAAGCCATTTAACCTCCACGCATTCATTGCCTATCAGTGAAATTTACTCGGTATAATACTTGGGGGGGAAAAAAAGACCTTAAATTAAAAACAAAATCAGTCATCAAACAAGTTTTTATTAAGCTCAAAGAGTTTACATTCTAACAGGAGATAATCTACACATCACGTATATACATATATGCATATATAACACACACATATATATATGTATATAATATATATACACACATGAGTGAGTGTGTGTGTGTGTGTGTGTGTGTGTGTGTGTGTGTGTGTGTGTGCATCATGTCCATACAAGGCAACCATGGGTAGAAAGGTACTAAAGCAATTGGGGATAAAGTGGAAACCAGGCAACAATTTCCTTCCTTCTTTCTTTCCTTTACCTTCCTTTTTTCCTTCCTTCTTTCCTTTACCTTCCCTCCTTCTTTTACCTTCCTTTTTTCCTTCCTTCCCTCCTTCCCCTTCTTGCTTGATTTCATCATCTCCCATGGATTTAGTTCTATGCAGATGATTCTCATATCTGTTTTTCTAGCCTAAATTTCCCTCCTGCCTTCTAGTCTTGCATGTCCTACTACCTATTGGACATCTCAAGCAGAACACTCCATAGACATTATGAATTCAATACATCCAAAACTGAACAGATTCTCTTTCTCCCTAAACCCTCTCCTGTTCCAAACTTATCTATTACTAGATACTATCCTCCCAGTCACCAAAGTTCACAACTTTGGTATCCTCAAGTCCTCACTTACTCTCATTCTTCACATCCAATCTGTTGACAAATCCCATTGATTCTACCTTCAAATCATTCCTCCTATACACCCCCTTCTCTTCTCTGATAGTGTTGCCATCTTGGTGCAGCCCTCATCACCTCATGCCTGGACTATTGCAGTTGTCCTCCCTTTCTAGTCCACCTTCCACTCAGATACCAAAGTGCTCTTTGTAAAGTACAAGCTTGATGATGTCAGCCCCTACCCAACAAGCCCCAGTGCTCTGTCTTTAATACCCTTCACTTGCCTCTTCCTACCTTCCCAGCCTTCTTGAACTTTCCTTGCCTCCACATACTCTATGAACCAATGACGCTGACTTCCTTGCAGTTCCTTGCCTGTGACACTCCCTCTCTTTGTTCCTCCAGGTCTAGAATGCTCTCTCCCTCTTCATCTCCACCTCTTGGCTAGCATGGATTCCTTAAAGTCTTAGATACAATCTCATCTTTTAAAAGAGGCCTTTTCTGATCCCCTTTAATGCTAACGGTCCCCTCTGAAAACACCTCCAATTTAGCCTGCATATATGCTAAATGTACACAATTCTTTGTATATTATCTCCTCATTAAAATTTGAATGCCTGGGGGGAAGGAGGAGGGGAAGAAAAGATGGAGGGAAAGAAGGTGGGAGGAGGAAGGAAAAGAAGGAACTTATTAAATGCCTACTATGTGTAGGGCAGCTAGGTGGCACCATTGTGCACAGGGTGCCAGGCATGGAGTTAGCAAGACTCATCTTCATGAGTTCAAATCCAGCCTCAAGACACTTACTAGCTGGGTGACCCTGGGCAAGTCACTTAAAATGAGCTGGAGAACGAATGGCAAACCACTCCAGTACTTTTGCCAAGAAAACTCCAAATGGGGTCACGGAGAGTCAGACATGACTGCAAAACGATTGAACAACACGCTCCAGATACTGCACTAAGCGCTTTACAAACTCTATCCACTGCACCACCTAAGTGGGAGTCAACATGAGGTCTTTTGAATCCAAATCCAATGATCTTCTTCACTCCCTCATATCTAATGTAATCTAATAATCTCATCTAACAATGTAATCATAATCTAATCTAATCAACTATAATTATTATATAATTGCGTCTTACTCTTCCCCCTAACTAAATTCTAAATTTCAGAAAGGTTGAAACTTTGTAGTAATTATCTTTTGCATCTCCTTCTACATAGTTATTTTGGACATTATAGACGCAACAAATAACTGCTGAATGAAGGTATGAATAAAAAATAATCTCTTCCCCCTTATTAGTTAGAATACAAAAATTTCTAA
The DNA here is from genome assembly GCF_003287225.1 of Phascolarctos cinereus. Classification (NCBI taxonomy): domain Eukaryota; kingdom Metazoa; phylum Chordata; class Mammalia; order Diprotodontia; family Phascolarctidae; genus Phascolarctos; species Phascolarctos cinereus. The sequence continues at coordinate 231,206,670 of NW_027555736.1, forward strand.
TTGCATAAAGGAATCAGCATAGTCTTATTTACCCATCACTTAACTTTAAAAATCAGCATTTCTATAAAAGCTACCATGATGCCTCACTGCAGGAAAGGGATGATTAACTACAAGTTCTTAGAGGCTTTTCTGGGGGAGTGTAAACTGGGACAGATTCTACCATGGTATGATGGCTAAGTACAATCCTGGCAACAAATTATATCTGCTTTTTAAGTACAGAGTACAAACGCCTATCTACTAAGTGATGGATTATTTGGCCATGGCAATCTATGAAACAAATAAAAATTTACTACGGTCCCCACTCCTATGCTTTCCATTCCCACTGGTGCAGTGACGGTGGCAGAATGCTGGAAAAGGACACAGAGGGTGCTAATAACTACAGTTTTGTTTTTTTTTTTACTTTCTATAAACATTATCTTAGCTGTTGGTATTCAAAATGTGATCTAGTGACAAACAGAAGGACATACTGCCAGAGGAACAAAACCTTATATAAGATAGCTATGTAGCAATAACTATAATGAGGAAACCAAAAAAGCCTAGAAACTGACTCAGCCAGCAATCACTTGATTTCTGTGCCATGATAACATTAATTTCTTTTAAATTTTTTATTTATTATTTTATTTTTCCCCAATTACATGTAAAAACAATTTTCAACATCCATTTTTAAAGTTGAATTCCAAATTCTCTCTCCCTCTCTTCCCATCACACTCATTGGGAAGGCAAGTAATTTGATATAGGTTATACATGTATAGTCATATAAAACATATTTCCATATTAGTCATATTCTAAAAAGAAAATATAGACCAAAATAAAAACCTAAGGAAAATAAAGAAAGTTTAAAAAGGTATGCTTCAATTTGTATTCGGACTTCATCAATTCTTTTTCTGGAGACGGACAGTATTTTTCATCTTCAGAGTTGTCTTGGATCTTTGTATTGCAGAGAATAGCTAAGTCATTCACAGTTGATCATCTTACAATATTGCTGTTACTATGTACAATGGTCTCCTAGTTCTAATCATTTCACTTAGTATCAGTTCATGTTAGTCTTTCCAGGTTTTTCTGAAAGTATCTAGTTCATCATTTCTTATAATATAATAGTATTCCATCACAATCAAATACCTCAACTTCTTCAGCCATTCTTCCACAACTGATGATCATTGCCACCAGAAAAGCAGTATAAATATTTTTGTATATACAGGTCTTTTTCCTTTTCTTTTTTTATCTTCTTTGGGATATAGACTCAGTAGTGGTATTGGATGTCAAAGGGTATGCATGGTTTTATAGGCCTTTGGGCATAGTTCCAAATTGCTCTTCATAATGGTTGAATAAGTTCACAACTCCACCAACAGTGCACTGGTGTCTCAATTTTCCTACAACCCCTCCAACATTTGTCATTTTCCTTTTCTATCCTGTTAGCCTATCTAATAGGTATGAAGTAGTACCTCAGTACTGTTTTAATTTGCATTACTCTAAGCAACAGAGATTTAGGACATTTTTTTCATAGGGTCATAAACAGCTTTATCTAAAAACTGTTCATATTTTTTGATCATTTAGCAATTCGGGAATGACTCTCATTTTTACAAATTTGGCTTATTTCTCTATATATTTGAGATATGAGACCTTTATCATAAAAACTTGCTTCAAAATATTTTCACAGCTATGATTGCTAACTGTACTTCCCTCCATCCTATTTCTCCCATTTATTCTATTCTCTCTCTCCTTTCACCTTGTCCCCCCTCAAAAGTGTTTTGTTTCTGACTACCACCCCCTCCCCAATCTGCCCTCCCTTCTATGAGCACTCCCCCAATTCTCTAATCCCCTTCCCTTCCTACTTTCCTGTACGGTAAGATAGATTTCTATACCCAATTGAGTGTGTATGTTATTCCCTTTTTGAGCCATTTCTGAAGAGAGTAAGGTTCAAGAATTTTCTGCTACCTCTGCAATCTTCCCCTCCACTATAAAAGCGCTTTCATGCCTTTTTAATGTCAGATAACTAACCCCATTCTATCTCTCCCTTTCTCTTTCTCCCAGTGCATTCTTCTTTCTCATCCCTTAATTTTATTTTTTTTAGATACTATACCATCATATTCAACTCACATCTGTGCCTTCTATCTATATACTCCCTGTAGCTGCCCTAATAATAAGAAAGTTCTTTTGAGTTACAAGTATCATCTTCCCATGTAGGAATGTAAATAGTTCAACCTTATTAAGTCTCTTATGATCTCCCTTTCCTGTTTACCTTTTTATGCTTCTCTTGAGTCTTATATTTGAAAGTCAATTTTTCTATTCAGCTCTGGTCTTTTCATCAGGAATGCTTAAAAATCCTCTACTTCTTTGAATATCCACTTTTTCCCCTGAAGGATTATACTCAGTTTTGCCAGGTAAATGATTCTTGGTTGTAATCCTAGCTCTTTTGCCCTCTGGAATATCATATTCCGAGCCCTCCAGTTCTTCAATGTAGAAGCTGCTAAATCTTAGGTTATCCTGACTGTGGCTCCACCATACTTGAATTGTCCTTTCTGCCTGCTGGCAGTATTTTCTCCTTGACCTGGGAGCTCTGGAATTTGGCCACAATATTCCTGGGGGGTTTTCATTTTCGGATCTCTTTCAGGAGGTGATTGGTGGATTCTTTTAATTTCTATTTTACCCTCTGGTTCTAGAATAATTTATTAAAAGATGATGTCTAGGCTCTTTTTTTGATCATGGCTTTCAGAGAGTTCGATAATTTTAAAATTATTTCTCCTGGATCTATTTTCCAGGTCAGTTGTTTTTCAATTGAGATATTTCACAGTCTTCTATTTTTTCATTATTTTAGTTTTGTTTTATTGTTCCTTGATGTCCCATAGAGTCATTAGCTTCCACTTGCTCAATTCTAATTTTTAAGGAATCATTTTCTTCAGTTAGCTTTTGTACCTCCCTTTCCATTTGGACAGTCCTGCTTTTTAAGGAATTCTTTTCTTCAGTGAATTTTTGTGCCTCTTTTTCCATTTGGCCAATTCTGTTTTTCATGGCATTCTTCTCCTCACTGCAGTTTTGTACTTTTCCCATTGGGCTATTCTGTTTTTTAAGGTGCTATTTTCTTCAATATTTTTTGTGCCTCCTTTACCAAGCTGCTGACTCTTCTTTCCTGATTTTCTTGCATCACTCTCATTTCTCTTCCCAATTTTTCCTCTACCTCCCTCACTTGATTTTTAAAATACTTTTTGAGCTCTTCCATGTTCTGAGACCAATTCATATTTTTCTTGGAGGTTTTGGATGTAGGAGTTTTGACTTTCTTGTCTTCTTCTGAATGTGTGTTTTCATCTTCCTTTTCACCACAGTAACTTCCTCTAGTCATAATTTTTTTCTGCTGTTGTTTGTTCATTTTCCCAGCCTGTTTCTTGACTTTTAACTCTTTGCTAAACTGGATCTCTACTTCCAGGTGGAGGGCGCACTGTCCCAGACTTCAGGGGTTTTGCTCAGCTGTTTTCAGAGATACTTCTAGGGACCTGTAAGTTCTCAGTGGTATGATCTAAGGAGAGGTGTGTTTATTGCTCTCCTGGCCTGTGCTCTTGTCTGTGAGTGACCACAAGTATTCTCCTCTGCCCCAGAACTGTGACCCAGGGTCCCTGCTCCCCTGCCGGTGCCAGCTCTGCTGTGTTAGTACTCTTCCTTGCTCTGGGATTACCACCCAGGACTGTGACCAAGATCCAAGTATGGGCAAATCAACAGAGCCCTACCCCCAGTGCCAGCAGAGAGACCTCTGTAATCTTCTGACCAATTGTTTGAACCTCTTACCATCTGTGGGCTGAGAGGTACAGAGGCAGCCATTGCCACTGCTGATTCAGTTGCTCACAAGGCCTGGTTTGCTGGGGCCTGGTCTGTGCTGGACTGTGCTCCACTCTCACCGAGGTGCAACAGACCTTTCCTGCTGACCTTCTGAGTTGTCTTGGGCTGGAAAATTGTTTCACCTCCATCCTTTAGTGGGTTTTGCTACTCCCAAATTTGTTTTAGGGCATTATTTAAACGTGTTTGGAGAGCTTTTGGTGAGTTTTGGGACTTACCTCAGGTGAATCCCACATTTTCTCCAACATCTTGCCTTTGCCCTGATGATATTTTCCCAAAAAATATTTAGTGAGAAAACGGTACTGTTTTTACATATTTACAAGTCTTTCTCTATCTCTTTTTTAATGTCCAGCTTAATAGAAGGCAGCTGGATTGTCATCTCCACAAAGGAAATAATGTTTTAACATTATTATGAAAATATTTTGACCTCCGGGACAATTAGGGGTCCTGAGAACACACTTTGAGAACCACTACACTATACCATCAGAGGCAAAAAGAACACAGTGCCTGGAATGTTCTCCCACCTCTGCTCCAACTACTGACCTCCCTGGCTTCCTTTAAGTCCCCACTAAAATCTCACATTCTACTGGAAGCCTTCCCCAATCCCTCTTAATCACAATGCCTTCCCTCTGTTAATGATTTCCTATTTCTGCTGTATATAGTATGCTGTATATAGTTTGATACATATATATATACATACACACACATACATACATACACATATACACACATATATACATACATGCACACATACATGTGTGTGTGTGTGTGTGTGTGTGTGTGTTTGCATGTTGTCTCCCCAATTAGATTATTAGCTCCTTGACAGCAGGGACTATTTTTTGTTTTCTTTTATATCCTCAGTACTTAGCACAGTACCTGGTGCTTATCACTGAAGGAGATTAACAAATGTTTATTGATTGATTGATTGACTGATTTACCCTCTCATTTTACTGATAAGAAAGCTAGGACCAAGTGAGGTGAAGCAATTTGACCAAAGTCACATAGCTAGTTAATGGCAGAGGTTCAGGCTAGAACACAAAACTGCTCTCCAGCCTAACTTAGAGATATTAAAACCTTCAACTTGCCTTTCCAAAAACAGCCACAGAAAAGTAAATGTGAAAGTATAATAAAGCATAAAAATTCTAATTAAGAGAAAGTGGTTCTAAAAGTTTGGGTTTAGTGAAATTAAGGTAACAGATTAAGAAAATTTAAATTCAATTATTTTTCTCTTACAGCTTTAAAATGTGCTATTTAAAGGAAAGGAATAGAGTACAAACTGACTTATGTGGGATGTTTTTCAAGTTTAGTTAATACAGAAATGCAAGAATAGAATCCCACACATAAAATATACATGAGTTTTGTAAATCATTACAGCAACAATTTTAAAAATTAAAAATAACACACCAAGGATAATGTCTATAAAACACTTTCAAGCTTAGGTGAAAGACATATGTGTTCAAATAGAAAGACAACATTAGAAGAATTTTAGCAGATTCCTTATAGGAATTCCCTCCTAAGGAAATGCTTGTCCTGCAAGTCAGAGCAAGAAGAAACCTCAGGCACTTAAGCCAATCCTCCTCATTTTAAAGAGGAGGAAATACAGGCTCCCAGAAGTTTGAAACAACTTCACCAAAATCATACAACTAGTTAATGGCAGAGCTAAGACCAAAACCCAGGATCATAACGCTAGCTAGACTGGACACTCCAGAGGCCTGTGCCATAAGTTTCCTCCTCTGCATCTCTGCCTATCCCTCTAATCTACTCCTGCCTTTTGAAATCTTACTGGCTTTCAAAACCCAGATCAAGCATTATCTCCTTCTGGAAGACTTTCCTTAATCCTCCAAATCAGAATTTTCTCCCTTTGTATCTTTCTTATATACTTGTATTTATTTTGCATTATGATTATTGCAAGCGCGCACACACACACACACACACACACACACACACACACACACACACACACGCTTCCCTTATTAGACTGTTAGCTACTCAAGGGCAAAGGACAATGTTTCACTTATCTTGGGTTCTTCCTCAGCAGGTGCACAGAATGCTTATAGGTAGTAAATGTGCTGACTGCAGTGAATTAATGTCTCTGGGTTCTTCCAGCTTTGCTCATCCATGCTATCAAATTTATTTTTGAAAGGAGGTTTATAGTCAGAATTTGTTTGAAGTCTGTCATACTTTAATGGCAAAGTATACCAACATTACCCATTTCCCTGCAATGTACCAAGTGGACTTTTGTTGTTATTCAGTCTTTTAGTCATATCTGACTCTTTGTGACCCCACAGACATTGTCCAGTAGGTTTTGTTGGCAACAATACTGAAGTGGTTTGCCATTTCCTTCTCTTGATCATTTTACAGATGAGGAACTGAGGCAAATAGCAATTAAGTGACTTTCCCAGGATCACATAGCTAGTAAGTGTCTAAGGGCAGATTTAAACTCAGATCTTCTTGATTCCAAGTCCAGTGATCTATCTACTACACCTAGCTGCCTCCACCACATGGACTACCATCTCCCTAAACCACCATCCCTCTTTCTGTAAAGCATCATTTGGAATACCATAAATCCTAGAAATCTAATCCCCAAGACATCATTTTGATCAAGTCTCACATCTTATACTACAGGGCATACTTTCATCATAGGACAGTTTCTATTGGGTTCCTTCTTAATTAGCATTATTTGCCTCGACTTAAGTTTCAATACACTTTGAGGGGTGAAGCCAGATCAGCATTGCTAAGTACAAAAAAACTATTTAATTAATTAGCTCACCTACAAGGCTTGTTTATCACTCCCTTATTCGACAGCAAGCAGAAACATCAAGGGGAAATAAGAAAAGAATGACAGTCCAAAAGAACAGATGACTCGCATCTGAAGCAAAGCACAGTCAAGTTCCTATATGCCCAGGATGTTTGTTAACTCTACGAAAGCTTATATGCCTGAAATCTGGTCATCCCAGAACTCCTTCTCTGACATTCTAACAAGAAGCTTAATATCAGTTTAGTAACTCAAAGATTTTGAAAGTAAGGTGACAATAGCTCTCAGACCCAAAGAACAAATTTCATGCCACTGTTGTTCACAGAGTATCTAATCAGAATAAAGGAATTTCATTCCTGACAACTACCCAGATGCCCTAGAAAGTTCCTTCATTCTATTTCCTAGCACATTAGGTAAATCCACTCCCCAACACTATCTCAATCTAAAATTTCTAAACTAATGAAACCCTTTCTGAGTTACCACAGGCATCTTATAAGCCTTAACAAAAACCACCACAGCAAAAGCAAACAATTTTTAACTGTAACAGGGGACTGGCCGATGAGTCCAGTCTTTATGAAGTAATATAATCCCCGTGTGGACCGTGAAACATTCTGTAACTGGTTCTGGTCTGCTAACCACATGATGAGGAGTTAAGACTGTTGATTGGTTGTGTACCTAGAATGGGAGTACACTAAAAATGGTACCAATCAACCAGGGGCCAGTTCCTCAGCCAAACTCATTCAGCCAACTATAAGAGATTAGGATGTGAACTTAGTATTATGTAGAAACTGTTAAGTCTGAGCCCACTCTCCCTAAACAGAGTAGCAGGGGGGGATAGTATTAGAGGAAAATGTTTGTTAACTTTTGTGCTTGCTATAACTCTACAATATCCCTTTGGAAAAGCTAATTTGTGTTAATTGGTTAATTGGAACCAGAGTATTACTCATTGGCAGATAACAGGCCAGGGCCAGATCAGCATGGCGGCTCGAGTCAATATCATTAAAGAAAGCTGGCCCTGATTCCTTAGGGATACCCCTAGAATCCTGAGAGGGTGAGATATAACCAGCCATACTCTAGAAGAATCAGACCAGAGTATCATTACATAAGGTTCTTATAAAGAATACTTTTGCCTCCTCCAAACTGAAAAAAAAAACTATTAAAAGTTAATCTGTCACAGAGATAGAATGGAATCAGTCAGTCAGCAGTCAAAAAAAATTTTAAGCATTGCCTATGTACCAGACTGGTAAATCAATTACTTAATCAGTCAATAAATATTTATTAAGCACCCAGTATGTGCCATGCATTGTGCTAAGCACTGAGGATACAAAGAAAGGTAAAAGTCAATTCTTACTCCCAAGGAACTCACAGACTAATGGGGGAGACCTCACACAAATAACTATGTTTTTCTCCATCATTTTCAGTCACGTCCAACTCTTCATGACCCCATTTGGGGTTTTCTTGGCAAAGATACTGGTTGACCATTTCCTTTTCCAGCTCATTTTATAGATGAGGAGCTAAGCAAACAGGTAAGTGGCTTGCCCAGGGTCACATAGCTAGTGTCTGAAGCTGGATTTGAACTCACGAAGATGAGTGTTTCTAGTGACACTACGCCACCTAGCTGCCCAAATAACTATGTACAAACAAGCTAGATACAGAATCAACTGAAAATACAAATGAAAGGGGCAGCTAGGTGGTACAGTGGATAGACCTCTGGCTTTGGATTCAGGAGGCCCTGAGTTCAAATCTGACCTCAGACACTTGACACTTACTAGGTGTGTGACCCTGGGCAAGTCACTGAACCTCAATGGCCTCACCAAAAAAAAAAAAAAAAGGAAATAAAAAGGAAAAAAGAAGTTTCTGCCCTCAAGGAAGAGGAGAACCTGCTCATGTATATACAATACACACACAGAGCAGATTGAAAACCTTAATGGGAATAGTAATAGTGGCTGGAAGAACCAAAAAAGGCCTCCTGGAGGAATTGGCAAGTAAGGCTGGTCTAGAAGGAAGCCAGGATTCCGAGAAGCAGAGAAAAGGAAAAGCAATCCAGGCACAGAGGATATCTAGAGCAAAGAAAGGCTCAGGTTATGAAGGGCTTTAAATGCCAAACAGAAGATTTTATATTTGATTCCATAGGCCATGGGGATTGAGTAGGTGAGTAACGATGATCAGACCTCTGCTTCAGGAAAATTCCTTTAGCAGCTATGTGGAGGCTGGAATGGGAAGAGACTCAAAGCAGGGAGCTAACAAAAAGTGCATCCGGAAGCCCAAGGCCACACCTCTGTGTCACCACTGAAAAGCTGGGAAAAGAGGATTTCACTTAAGCATGGACAGTTGTTATAGCATAAAACCGTAGAAATAAAAACCAAATTGGTTTAAGTCAACCAGATGATAATAAAATCAAAGTAATTCTCAAAGGTCTCAAGACTTTCCAAGAAAAAAAAAGTTATATTTAACCAATAGCAGCAGAATCCATCATGTGAAAGGCAAAACGTATTCCGAAGTGCCCTTTTTTTGTTTTTGTTGTTTTTGACAGTCTCTTCCTATTTTGTCTGGACTTGAAATGCAACAGCCACTCATGGCATAAACCTACTGCTGACCAGCACCAAAGCTTGGATCATTCTGTTTCTTTTCTGAACCAGTTTATCCCTCTTTAGGGAGCCTGGTAGCCCCACATTCCTAGGAAGGGGAGGCTAAAAAGGGAATGACCCACCATACTGGTGTGAGAATTTAGTCATCCAATTGGCTTTATCCCTACTTCAGCTCAGACCTCCTGAACTCAACAGATCCACCAGCCTCAACCTCCCCAGTAGGCAGGAAGGCCACCATGTCCCACTATTGAGAAACAAGAGAAACTGTAGCAATCAATTCTCCCCCTCATTTCATTCATATAAAAGAGGCAGAGAAAGCACTCCCTAAAATAATTTCCTCATACCCTATTCACTTCCCTCAATGTCTCTGGACAAATACTGTTACTATTAAGTCTCAGAAGTTCAAAAGGCACGTGACTTATTGAACTAATAATTACCTACTGAGAAATACCTGGCCTGCCAGGAGAACTTTTGGAACCCATTCATTAGACAATTAGTTACAAAGAAAAAAGAGGGGAAGACAAGAATAAAATTGGTGAATTTTAATTCAACGAGACTTAACTAATTTTAAATTGATGTTTTCCCTCAGCTATGTTAAACTCTGCCAGAAATGCATTCCCCTATTCACCTCTGCCTCTTGGAATCCCTAGCTTCCTTCAAAGTTTATAGCAAGTCAGTCAATAAGCATTTATTAAGTTCATATTATATGCCAGCCATTGTGCTAAGTGCTGGGGACCCAAAAAGAGGCAAAAGACAGACCTTGTCCTCAAAGAGCTCACAACCTAATGGGGAAATCAACCAGCAAACAACTATGCATAAACAAGCTAGATATAGGATAAATAAGAAATAATAGTGGAAAGGTACCCAAATTAAGAAGGACTGGGAAAGGCGTCCTGTAAAAGGTAGGATTTTAGCTGGGACTTGAAGGAAGGCAGGTAACTACTCCCTTCTACGTGAGGCCCTTCATGATTCCACCCAGCCCCCCAATTACTGCAGTGTGCTCCCTCCCAAAATGACTTTTTATTTAGGTTACATTTATTTATATGTCTATGTCTCTCGGGGGCAGCTAGGTGGCTCAGTAGATAGAGGACTGGGCCTGGGCTCAGGAAGACTCATTTCTGTGAGTTCGAATCTGACCTCAGACACTTAGTAGCAAGGTGACCCTGGGCTAGTCAATTAATCCCTTTTTGCCTCAGTTTCCTCATCCGTAAAATGAGCTGGAAAAATGATAAACCACTCCAGTATCTCTGCCAAGAAAACCCCAAATGTGGTCACAAAGAGTTTGACACAACTGAAACAACTGAACAAGTATGCCTCTCTCCCTACCCCTACAAGGTAAGATCTTTGAGGTCAGAGACTGTTTCATTTTCTGTCTTTGTATCTATAACGCCTAGCATATAGCAAACACTTAATAAATGCTTGTTGATCGACTGATCCCTCCTAAATACAAAATGCTAAAGGTGTGAGTTACCATGAAAACCATCTAGTCCAACCCTCTAATATTACAGATGAGGAAACTGAGGCCCACAAAAGTCAAGTGCTGTGCTCAAGGGCACATATCTAATTAACAGTAAAGCCTAGGAGTACCCAAACTTCCTAATCTTCAGGTCTTTGTTTCTTTTCCCCTCCCCACCCTCTCCCCACCCCCTCCCCAGCCCCAACAATCAGCTATTTTTACACTACAGGAATTTTAAATTTTCTGTCACTCATCAAGTGATGCTATCCATAATAAGGGCTGCTGGAGTAATGGATTTCACATAAAAAAAGAAAAGCTAAAAGTTAACTGGGGGTGGAATCCGAGGGATGATAGCTACAGTGAGGGGACAGTTATAAGCAAAGCAAACTTCCTGATTCTGAAGGGGAAGCATGGGAGAAGTAGAGCACTGGGGAGTGAAGGGGAAGTGGAAGAGAGGGGAGAAAGAAACTGAGGGAGAAGAAGAGGAAAAAATGAAACAAATTTAAGGGCTTGCTCATTAGCTGGTGAAGAGATGAACAACTTTGTGGAATATGAATGGAATGGGATGGAATGGAATGGAAGAAATGACAGAAGAAATGACTTTGCAGAATCCTGGCAAGTAGGAACTGATAGAGTGAAGAGGGCTGAACTAGGAAAATGATTTATACAAGGATAACCATGTTATAAACAGACTGAAAACCTTAAGAATTCTGATCAACACAGTGACCAAACGCATCTCCAGAGGACTTGTGACAAAGCATGACCCACCTTCTGACAGAGAAGTGATGGACTCAGGGTAGGAAAGGAGACATGGATTTGTTTTCTGGACTTTGCTCATTTTTTACAAGGAACTTTGTTTTTTCTGTTAATTGGAGTTGAAGATTGGGATGGGGCTGCCAAATTTAAAAAAAAAGTCATTGAAACATTTTTAAAAGTGCTTCTAGGTGTACAAAAGGGAATTCAGAAAGAAGTTCAAACAGGACAGTTTTGAAAGTAAAGAATTGAATTTTATTATTATACAAGCAAGTAGTATAGATTCCAGGTTTCATAATCAATCCTTTTTTTTGTTCTACTTTTCATTTCAAAATGCTTTTTTTGGTGGTGACTGATCAGTCTGTGACTGATTTTGTATAAAAGGGAAGCAAAGTGGGCAAATGGGTTAAGAGCTATGGTGGCAAATAGTAGGAGTGTCTCCTTCCACTGTTGAGGGGTAACAAAGATTACCTCTAGAACCCTGAGAATAAGTCGTAGCCATGTAGTCATGGCCAGTGTCCAGCCTTCCCTCTGGTAAAACTCCCTAGATCTTTGGAGTTTAAATACAATACCATAAATTTACTAGCTGTTTGACTCTGGCCAAGTCATTTAACTCCTCTGAAGCTCAGTTTCTTTATCTGCAAAACAGGAAAAACAATAATAGCATCTACCAAATGCATGCTATTATTTCCTCCATGTAAGGAATGAGGATCATGGGATAACAGCTTTAGAGTTTGAAGGGACCTTAGAAGAGAAGCAGCAAAAATGATGGGGATGACTGAGGAGGAGGAGGAGGAGGAAGATAGCATTTATATAGTGACTGAAGGTTTGGAAAGTGCTTTCACATGTATTATCTCATTTGATGCTCACAAAGGTGGGCACTATTATTACCCTCATCTCATAGATGAAGAAACTGAAGCAGAGGTTAAATAGCTTGCCCAGAGTCACACAGCTAGTGTCTAAGACTGGATTTGAACTCAGGTTTCCTAATTTCAGATCCAGCACTCTATCTACTTGTACCACCTAGCTTCTCAGATACTCCACAAATTGAAGGTGTCACTCTTCTAAATAAGTTGGCCAAACCAAAAGGAGTAAGTTTCTCCTGTTCAGTAACATTACAGACTCTGGGATCTTTCATTTTTCTCTACTTTGAAGTCTAGCATAGGTATCCCATGCCACTTTCTCTGATGCCCATTAACTAGAGATGATCTTTGAAATCTCTCAGGACACTGCACACGTAAATGTATACTTATGTTTTCATTTGCATCACAATTATGAGTTCCTACTATATCTGTGAGGATAAGGACCATGTATTACTGACCTCTGTACTCTCCAGCATCTTGCACACAGTAGGTATTTAAATGTACCTTTGCTGTATTCACTGCATTCCAAATGCTCCATAAGCAATCATGCATCATTATCATCGTCTCCATTTTATATACAGAGGGTTGCGAGTAAACTGACATGAGGTAACTTGTCCAATGTGACACGGCCTAGCAATGGCTAGAAATCAATCAGCCTTACTTCTATATCTGCAAATTGCATGTTCTTCTAAAAGAGAAAGATTCTCTTCGTTGTAGACTAACTACTGGTAGAACCTATCTAGGGGAGGCTTATGAGACTTGATTTTAGCAGATTCTCTGTTGTGATTCAGAATCGTTCTCATACCTTGTTGTAAACTAACCCACCTTGGATGCTGGGAATTGTTTCTTTCTATGCTTATACAACTCAGGTGTTCCTACATTGAAACCTTATTAAATAGCACCAGATTCCCCTGACATGGTTGGCCAACCCTTAATATCACAATTGGTCATTTTTCCTAATCAACACAGAGACATTCCTTGATGGTGATAAGATCTGTAATTTTGGTTACTCTTTTTGCCTGCAACTGTTATAAAAAGTCCATGCCTCCAGTCATAGGGCATTGTTGTTCAGTCATTTTCAGTCAGGTCTGACTCTTCATGATCTCATTTGGGGTTTTCTTGGCAAAGATACTGGAGTAGTTTGCCATTTCCTTCTCCAGCTCATTTTACAGATGAGGAAACTGAGGCAAACAAGGTAAAGTGACTTGCCCAGGGTCACACAATTAGTAAATATTTGAGAAAAGATTTGAACTCAGGAAGATGAGTCTTCCTGACTCCAGGCCTGACATTCTATCTACTGCACCACCTAGCTGTCCCAATGGGGCATTAGATATTATCTAATTCAACCTATTCACTTTATAGATGAGAAAACCGTGGCCAGAGATGTTAAGTGACTTTCCACAGAGAATGTGGCAGAATCAAATCCAGTCCTATACATTTTCCACTGGACCACAAGGCTTTGGGTCACTTTTTTTTTTTTACTTATACATTTCCCTGACAATTCTCCTTCAAAATTCCCTTTACCTTATGTTGCAAGCTGCCCACATCCACTGGGCACCCTCTCCATTGCCCTTTGGGTGGAATTCTTTTTTTAATTATTCAGGCTATAGTATTCCATGACTCAAAGCTATACAGCAACTCCAGTAGAATATTCATATTAAAAAGGTGGGCCTTTTGTTCCCTAGGATAATTCTGGGGGTCATTAAAGGACCTCTGCAATTTACTGAATGAAACAACAATAATTGCTCAAGCACCTACTATGTTCCAGGCACTGGGCAGAATGCAAAGGGGTCCATACACAAAACATTCTAACCCCTGCCCTGGAGAAGTATATATTCCAACGAACAGAGATAATATTTATAAGGGAATGGCAGTCACAATAAATGTTTTGTTCTGGAAAATCAAAGGAATAGTGAGGGAAGAAATGAGCATTTTTATAGCCTTTACTATTTGCCAGGCACTGTGCTAAGCACTTGACAAAAATTATCTCATTTGATCCTCACCCGAGGATCCTGAGAGGTAGGCACTATTATTATCCCCATTTTACAGTTGAGGGAACTGAGGCAAAAAGAGGATAAAGTGACTTGCTTAGAGTCATACAGTAGTAAGTAGCTGAGGTTAGATTTGAACTCAGGTCTCCTGACTCCAGGCCCAGGGCTCTATCCACTGTACTTCCTTGGTACCTTTAATAGTGAGCAGAGCAATAGGGCAGTTAATTGGCAATGACCCTTCTAGGAACAATGTCAATATGGTAGTGTAGATTTGATTACCAAGACCAGCTGCGGGAAAAAAAGAAATGAAAGGGTTAGGAATAGTAGATATGCACAAGGAAGCAGGGTGGATGACAAGATGGTAGGAGAAGATGGCAAGATAGGGAGAGTCAGGTCTGGTGGTCTGCAGCCAGCTAGATGAAACGGACTGGTTGAATTCGTACTCATCAATCAATGAAGGTTGGTTAGGAGCAAATGTTCCAAAGCCGAAGGGATAAACCTCCCCTAGGAAGTGCTTATCATTTAGTTGTTTTCAATCATGTCCTACTCTTTGTGACCCCTTTTGGGGTTTTCTTGGTAAAGATACTGGAATGGTTTACCATTTCCTTCTCCAGTTCATTTCACAGATGAGGAAACTGAGGCAAACAGGGTGAAGTGACTTGCCCAGAGTCACACAGCTAGTAAAGATCTCAGGCCAGCTTTGAACTCAGGTCTTCCTGACTTGAAGCCCTGCACGCTATCCACCACCCAGCTTCACCTTTTTTATGGAGGTCCTGTCCAAAGATACCATTTTAGGTGAGGAGAAGTAGAATAATAGCAAGGTAGATGACAAGATGGCCAGGATGGGCACCTAGATAGGTGAAGCATGGTCTGGCATGAGGGTGACTCAGCCTGCTGCCCTCCTCCTGTTTACTTCTCTGCCTCACATCCATCAGCACTGCCTATTCCACACATAGCATAGAGAGAGAAAAGCTCTATATTATTAGAGGTGGGGAACCTATGGCCTCGAAGCCAGATGTGGCCTTCTTGGTCCTCGGTACAGCCTTTTGACTGAGTCCAAGTTTTACAGAACAAATCCTTTTATTAAGCGGATTTATTCTGTGAAGTTTGGATTCAGTCAAAGGGCCGCACTTGAGGACCTAGAGGGCTGGATGTAGCCTTGGAGGCCACAGGTTCCCCACCCCCTGCTATAGGTTGTCTACCTAACTGCTTATCATGAGCCTGGCAATAGACATTTTTCATCTACTTGGTTGATGCTGTGTGGGTGGTTACACTAAACTCTCTTGAATGGCAACAGATATCATCAAGGAGATTCTACGATATTTCAAGGCTTGATACCATCAGTATGATATCATCTACAAACCCAGGGACATTTGGAAACCTCACAATCTACAAGGCATCCCTCTTCAACTTGCACTCTCTGCTAGATCTCCCCTCCCAGTGGCAAACATCTTTGATAAAGCACACATATGCCTTGCCTGATACAGTCAGAATCAAAGTTCTCTTTGGTATAGCTTACAAGCAATCTTGAATAATCTCGATGCATGGAAAGCAGCCTTTATGGCAGCATTTTGCTATACTAAATAAAACTTTCTTAAAAATCAACAAACAACCAGCACAGTGGGATCTTATATTATTTATAGCTTTCAGTTGTGTGATACTAAAGATGTGGTTTACTGTGGAATATTGCTTGTGGAACTCTGCCTGTTCTCTACCCAGCCCCTCACTGAGGATATCCTCCATACAGCAGAGATGATTCTCATAAAAATTGTATATAGATGGAAAAGGAGAAATATAGGTCAGTAGTTATTGAAGTTCCCTCAAGAACCTCTTTTTATATTAATAAGATCTAAAAGAATTTTCCCTCCATATCTTTGGTATCTTCACTTTATTTAGGTATCTAGTTAATCAACTCATTCATGCCTTCACAATTATATTGTCTCCAGCATGGATCTTCTTTATGTATACTTGGCCTAATCCTGGTGCTTTTATTATCTCTTTAATGCCATTTCTACCTTCTCTAAGCATGTCTAGGACTGCAATGTTAATGCTAAAATACAGTGGCTCTACTTACTACCTTGATGATGAAAACAGTTTGTTATTAAAATCTTCACAAATTTTTTCCACTGCTCCCCCTCCATTATCTACCTATCTCAGGATAACTTTACTTAGTAGGATCTCTGACCAAGCTTTCTAGTGGTCAGAGTAGAAAGATCTTTGGTTCAAACCCTGACATATGAGGAGTTATCAGCTGACCTGATATACCCACCAAATAAAAACTTATATACAAGCACCTGAAAGGTTTTTCCACTGTTCAAAAGCACCAAAGCAACTAGGCTTTTCTGCTAACAGATGTGCTTAATAAAGGTTGATACATGGCCTACACAGGGGAAGAATAATTCCTTGCCTCTTTAGGTTTCCTTTTGTTCTGGATTAAATTCATTTTCATGCTAAACTAGAGACGACCTTGGAAGGTCTAAACCTAGTCACCTCTAACAAAAGTCTAAGATCTCTGCCCAGAGGTAGAAAAAAAAAGATACATCCAGCCTGGTTTTGGTTAGCTAGTTATGGGGACTGTCTAAAAAGTTGCCAGTTTGCTCTCCAAGAGGTTCTAGCTTTTAATAGCTTTACCAGAGTGGAGCTGAGAGGCCCTGCAGGACAGCCTTGATGAGATGAAGCCTAGTCTATACCTACAGGTGGAGTCAGAAGATAGAGATTCAAATCCCATCTCTGAGGTTTACTATCCTGTGCATGTTCAGCAGCCTCCACAAGACCACTGAGGACTAGCAGAACAGCCTGCTCCATTGAAGATGCCACACTCTGTAGGGAGCCAATTCAGTGAGAACAGCGCAATAGCATCACCAGGAGAATTAAATGGTTCGGCAGCATCAAGGAATGCATATTGGCCATACTTATTCCCTGCACAGGCACTCCAGAAGTGTGAGCCCTGTCCGTACCAGGAGTGTGTACACCTAGGTTTATGGGAGGAAGTGTTTTATTAGGACTTTTCTTACTCTGCCATTTCATTAAATAGCTTCGCTTATAACTATATCTTCTGACTGACTGGAGAAAAAGTAAATATCAATGGTAGTCTCATAAGCTATAGTTTTGAGTGGCTGTGCACATGAAGAGTTCCTTAAACCTGGGCTTATTATTCTAGTGGCCCCACATAGGGGAGGAGGGTGCCTATGTATATGTGTATGCGTATGTATGTATGTATACATACACATATAAGTATATATGTGCACATACACACATGTATGTGTGTATATATTTCTATATATACCTATATACATATGTATATACAGACATGTGCATATACACATACATAGGCACCCTCCTCTCATATGTGTGCATATGTAAATCAGGGCAACTAGATACACTGTAGGGGAGACAGAGAGCCTTGCCTGGAATCAGGAAGACCTGAGTTCAAATGAGGCCTCAGACATTCACTAGCTGTGTGACCCTGGGCAAGTCATTTAACCCTGTTTGCCTCATTTTCCTCATCTGTAAAATGAGCTGGAGAAGGAAATAGCGAACCACTCCTGTATCTTTGCTGAGAAAACCTCAAATGAGGTCAGCAAGAGTCAGACAAGACTGAAACAGCTGAACAACAACAATAAAATACATAAATCAATAAACCTATTTTTTTCTGAATTCATACTTTCTATTTTTAACCTGAATCAATTTGGTGCTGAATCAATTTTTATGTATGAAATTATGTGGTTTAGTATATAGAGACTAAAATTTCTTCCTCGTTTGTTTGGAAACTTCAACACTGTAACACTTATGTATTGGGCACTGAAGAGGAAAAGATATACTTGATGATGTTTTTAAAAGTCATTTCAACTCAAATCAACATGTAGTAAGTGCCTACCGCAAACAAAATCTCAAGTCTCTCCCCCCTCTGATGCATCCTCCCCTCAGCACAGTGATTTTCCTGAAGCACAGATTTGACCATATCATTGCTCCTACTCAGTAAAATCCACTGGCTTCCTATTACCTCCAGGGTCACCTATCAAATCCTGTGACATTAACAGCATTGCACATCCTGGCCCCTTCTCACCTTTCCAGTCTTCTTACACTTTGCCTCTTAGCTTCCCTCGCTTCCTTCAAGCCTCAGCTCAAATCTCACCTTTAGGAACCTTTTCCCAGTCCTCCCCAGCTCCCGTTGCTAGTGCCTTCCCTCTGGGATTATCTTCTGGATAATCTGTATATATCTTGTACATACCTAGTTATTTACATGTTGTCTCCCCCACTAGAATGTCAGCTCCTTGAGGGCAGGATCGCTGCTTTGGACTTTCTTTGAATTCCCAGCATTAAGCACAGTGCCTGATGTGAAGTTAGACACTTAAATGCTTTCTGAGTTAACAGACTGTGCTAGCTTATAAAATTTTAGTCCTCTATTTTTAAAAAATTTTATTTATTTTGTTCTGAATTTAAGAAATAAAACAAACATTTCCATAACAGTAGCATAAGGAAAAAAGGCAATTACACATGAAACTACAACTCTATTATGTACAACTTGCTATTCCTTTTAAATATATAATGAAGTTATCATGCAACTTCCTTTTCTTCTTTTTTCCTTTTTTATTCCCTCCCCTCTGATGGCTACCATCAGACACATATGTATACATATATGATTTATATATCATACATACATATGTAAAATCATTCTATACATACTTCTATATAATATTCCTCTATTTTGAAAGAAGATTAGTAACTCATAAATTATTCCTCACTTCTGATGCAGTGAAAAGAATCCTGCATTTAGATTCAGAAGACCCAGGTTCAAATACCAGCAGTACCTGTATGACTTTGGAAAGTCAGTCTACCTTTGTGGCCCTTATTACTTCACCTATGTAATGGGGGTGGGTGGGAGATGGGATTAGGTGGTGTCTAAATGCCTTCTTCCTCTACATCTAGGAATTATAAATATTAGTTCCCTGGAATGCCCTATTCTGCTTCTCTCCAATGCACATGATGCTCCGTTTCCTGTCTCCAGGCATTTGCTCTGGCTGTGTCCCATGCCTAGAATGCTCTCCCTCTTCATCTCCACTTCCTGACTTCCCTGGTTTCCTTCAGGTCTCAACTGGAGTTCCATTTTCATCAAGTATCCTTTCCAGTCCTACTTAATCTTAGTGTCCTTTCACTGAGACTACCCCCAATATATCCTATATGTGTATACGTATATATGCATGTGTGTATGTATGTATACACATATTATATGTGTGTGTATCTTGACTAGTTTGTGCATAGTTGTACATTGTTTCCATTAATAAAAGGATTTGTTCTGTGAGGTTAGGATTCAGTCAAAGGGCCACACTTGAGGACATAGAGGGCCACAGGTGGCCTCCAGGCCACAGGTTCCCCACCCCTGTGAACTATTTTTTTTTTTGCCTTTCTTTGTATTCCCAGCCCTTAGCACAGTGCTGCCTAGCACACAGTAGGTACCGACTGACCTAAATTCTATCTATTCTTTAAAACCCAGCTCAAGTGTTACTTCTTCTACAACTTCTTCTCAGACCATTCCAGCCCACAGGGATCTCTCCCTTCATCAAATTTATAGCACACTGTCTTTGCCACTCATTTCACAATTATACACAAGCATACGCCACCATAAGGTTGTCTCAAATAATGTCATTTAGCATCCCACATACCAGTATAATATCATTAGGCAGATCAGCCCAGCTTAGCTCTCTGCCAATTTCAGTGCCCTCCCTACTCTTGACCAGCTGTGCACTCCTGGACATCCCACCAGTCTCCATTCATCACAACTTCACCAGATGGCTTCCTGTAGCCTTCCCAATATGCTATGCTCAGTATCAATTCCATTTCTTCTGCTCCCAGGCTCTGGCTCTACTGCTATGGAACTGCCTTCTACAACCTCATTTCACCTGACGTGTTTTCAAAGAGCCAATTAAGAATAAGATGCCTTCTGACTTCTCCTGTACTGTTATTTTATTTAATTTTTTACATCATTACTTTAAATCTCATGTGTTTATGTTCAGCTTCCCTCACTGATCCGTAAGGTTCTTGATGGCAGGGACCATATCATATATTGCTCTGTCTCCCACAATAATCAGCTTGAGGACTGGAAGATGAGAGTAACTGTCCTCTGCCACTTTTCCTTACTCTCAAGAGAAAAGCACCACAGAATAAAAACTAGAGGTGGTAGCAAGGGGGCAGTTAAGCCCCACAATTCCATAGCACCATAAGGTAAAACTTGGAGACATCAGAGACACTAAGGAATGAATATGCCCAATTCCTCAAACGCCAGAGTCCTGGAACAAATCCCTGTTCACTCAGAGCTAGATACAGTTCTGGTAGAGACTCAAATACCTGTGGACTGTTATTCTCTTCAAAATCATAGACTGAAATTGAGTATTCAAAGTTTAGCATCTAAATCAAAGCAAGAGGGGAAAAAAAATATGAAAGGATAGTCACAAGACCTAAAGAAACCAAAGTAAACAAATTCCACCACACTCTATCTTCCCAGTCTCAGCTGCTGCCACCTATCAAGTGAAGAGGCCTCAACAAATCTTCCTATTTCAAGAAATTAAGCAGACCAGGAGAAAGCCACGGCCAAGCAGGGACTACATTAATGCTGTACTTAGATAACATGAAGAGGATTTCAAATTTCTCCACAGACCACAGATACAGTTATTGAAGTTGTATTGGAGGTATGCTAGACAGAGTCCTTTCTGATAGAATGCACTTCTCATATTCTGAGACTAGGTATTTTTAAAGCTTTATTTCCTTTGACTAATATCATGGAAAAGGACTGAGAAATGCTTGGATTTAATGACGGGAAATTCAGTATCTTAAAAATTTTGGCATCCTGAAGTAGTGATAGATAGATCAGAAGTGGATGAAGAAACAGCTGAAGAGTATAAAACTAACCTATCCAGAAAGTAGTAATATACTTGGTATAGGGACATGGTTAAGGTTAGGGATAAGGATAGACCTGGGATTTTACAGGTGTAAGGAATTCTTGGTGTGGAAACTCCTTCCACTGAAGCGGATGGGGAAACCCATCTGTGACTTATGTTCTTAGAGGGCACTGAGAGTTGTGACATGCCCATGGTCCCCTAGCAAGTAGAATGTCAGAAAAAGAACCCAAATTCAAGTCTTCCTGTCTCCAAGGCTCTGTTCACTGAACTATACTACATTTGTATATATACTTGTTCATTGCAGTCTTCCTGACTCCAGGCCCACTACTCTATCCACTTCACCTCCTAGCTACATATGTATTTTTTTGTTTTGTTTTTTTGATGAGGCAATTGGGGTTAAGTGACTTGCCCAGAGTCACACAGCTAGTGAGTGTTATGTGTTTGATGCGACATTTGAACTCAGGACCTCCTGACTTCAGGGCCAGTACTCTATCCACTGTACCACCTAGCTGCCCTCTAGCTATATATTTTTGTTGTTGTTTTGTTCAGGTGTTTTTCAGTCATCAATGACTCTTCATGACCACATTTGGGTTTTTCTTGGCAAAGATACTAGAATAGTTTACCATTTCCTTCTCCAGCTCACTTTACGGATAAGGAAACTGAGGCAAACAGGGTAAAGTGACTTGCCCAGAGTGACATAGCTAGTAAGTGTCTGAGGCCAGATTTAAACTCAGGAAGATGAGTCTTCCTGATTTCATGCCTGGCACTTTATCCACTGTGCCACCTAACTGCCCTTAGATAGACAGATAGATAGATATATACATACAGACAGACATATACATACATGTATGTATACACATACATATATACACATATATACATATACATATATGTATGTGTGTATATATAGCTGCGAGTACATACACATATATACACATACACATATGTGTATATATGCATACATAACTATGTGGGTATATATATATATATATATATATATATATATATATGCAACATACACTGCAAAGTAGCTAATTCTCTAAGTTGTCTAAAATTCTATAAAATTGTTTTTGTAAGTTACAGATGGGTAGACACATGGACGGATGGATGGGTGGATATCTTTTATGACAAAGATATAAATATGGAATGGAATTACCAAAAAAAGGAAGCAAACAGACAAACACAAAAACAAACATAAAATCATGGCTCCAAAAACAGTAAAAACAAAAAAAGATGTTTAAGACTAAGGAATTCCTCAAATCATGGCGCCATTTTTTTTTCCACTCTGGATGTACCCATGACTACCTCAGAACACCGAGTTATTTTTAAGGTACTGAATTCCCAGCCATTAGTTATATGCATTTCTTAGCCCTTTGGCAGGACTGATCAAAGGAACAAAGTTTAAATGACAAGCCTCTAATACCACCCCAAGGGGGAGGTGTTGCACCTTTGTGACTCATTCAGCTGTCCATCTGCAAATCAGCAATTCTCCCTTGTTTGCAGAGCCAATACTGAGTCTTCACGTGCCAAAGGTGCATCTGATTTCCCCATTACTTTGTCTAAGTGCCCCTGAAGCAAGTCGTCATTCCTTGGCTCTAAAGGGAAAAAAAACCCCAACCTTTATTTAGGCTCAATCTATATTTTCTTCTCTGTGCTGCTGTCTGCATTATACTCAACAGGTTTTTTTGTTTGTTTGTTTGTTTGTTTTACCAAGATTAGGATGTAGCAAATGACACAGAGTTGAATACATTTCTCATTTCTTGGACTGTGAGGGGGCCCTGCCAAGAAGCAAGGGTTCCATTCCCCGTTCTTCTTTTCTAACAACAAGGTGATTTTCCGTATGGTACTTGGAGAGGGATGACAACATTGATAGATATCTCTGTACATACTGCAAATTACAGAGTTTCACTGTGGCCTGGGCTCCTATTAGGACCTCTACTCACAGCCAAGAAAATGTCTAAGACTGAAGACAAAAGGCAGCATCATGAATTTAGGTGGACATCTACTGCTTTTTCTCCCAGTCAAGTTATTGCTACAAATTATGTTGCTCCTCCCTCTTATCCACCCCCACCCCAATGCTACCAGAAAAAAAAGTCATTTATTTTGTTTTTAATTGACCAACCGTGCCTACTTTGTACTTAATATTGGCAAAAATGAAAAGAAATTTTAAATATAACCTTACGCTATATTTTTCTATATTGCCACATTTTGGGTGCCTTCTGTTGTTGTTTGTACTTCACTCTTGAAGAGGACCATGACATCAGGGAGGTGATGCCATGACTTGCAAGTGAGTTGGATTTAAGTGAGGCAGGACTGTACAAAGTCACCAGCCTCACTCTCTCCTCCGGAGCCATCTGAGTCCAGTGGTAAGATATAGATCAAGACGACTGGAGATGACCCAGTAGGTGCTTTGCAGCACCTAAAGAAAGAAGTAAAATCTGAGTCATCCATTCAAAAACCAACACTGCTAGGAGGATTTGAAGGGCCAACTGACTTCCTCCTGATGGTAGTTGGAGCCCTGCTCACTGAATACACACTTAGAACCCAAGAGATCAGCTCAATGAGAAACTTAAAAACATTTATCCTGTGATTAAAAGGAGTCTACCTGCCAAAAGGAAAAGACAGATAGTCTACCACTTATGAAATCTGGGGCAGATCAGCTCACCTGTCCAGCCCCAGTTTCCTTATCTACAAAATGTGAGAATTGGAAGAGATAAGCTCGAAGGTTACCTTCTGGTTCTAACAATTTGCAATTATAGATATAAGGTTATATCCTGCACTGCGGCCATAATCCTCACCTTCTCCCTTTCCCCAACCAGAATCTGGGAATTATATAATTGAGATGGGTAGAAAAAGCTTTGATAGGTGAACTTTTGCCTAATTTCACTCAAACCAGGTATCCAGACCACTTCCAGGCCATCTCCCCACCATACTGCCTCTTCCATGTACTCCTCCCCCTGCCAGCTCCCCTTTACATGTCTTCTCCTATTCAAGAAGCTCCCTGAAGGCAGGGATGTCACACTTCCTTGTATTTGTGTCCCCAACATTTAGCACAGTGCCTAGCACATAGTAAGAACTTAATAAATGATCTATATATTGATCTTTCACTGGAGCCCTGAAGGTCCTATGATATTCTACGGCAAATCTATGAATTGAAGGTAGACACTAGAGACAAATTTCTTCTAGACTAAAGGTTCTTAACCTTTTTTTGTATCATGGACATCTTTGGTTGACTAGTGAAGCCTCTGGACCCCTTCTCAGAATGTTTTTAAATGAATAAAACAAAATACACTCAATTACAAAGAAAACCAATTATACTGAAATGCAGTTATCAAAATATTTTAAAAGAAATAAATTCATATGTGTCAGGTTAAGAATCCTAGTTCTAAATGCTGTTGAATAGAATAGCTATAATTATTAGGCAGAAGAAATTCTAAAGGCTCTGTCCTGGGCCTTCTCTTTTCTTTCCTCATCATGACTCCCAGATCTTTATATCTAGCCCTAGACAATCTCTCCTGTGCTCCAGTCCCACATTACGAACTGCCTAAATGTCATTTCAAACAGGAAACAGGATTTCCTGGAGACATCCTAAACTTTGCGTGTCCAAATTATTATTACTGTTATTATTATTTTTAAGGACCAGGTCTCCCTGTCTCACTCAGGCTGGAAGTACAGTGTTGTTTATTCACAGTTGAGTTCCTAGCTTGGCATAAGGAGCTGTGACCTTCTCTATGACCTGGGCCAGTTTGTCCCTCCTTAGGCAACCAGGTGGTCCCTTTTTTCTTGGAGCTCACTGTATAAATGCCGAACTTAGGTTGGACACCAAGGCAGCTTAAATCCCTGCAGCTCAAGACATCTACCAGCCTCAGCCTCCCCAATAGCTGGGATTAACAAGAACGCATCTGCATGCCCAGCAGAACTCATTATCTTTCCCCAAGAACCCTCCCATCTTCTGAATTTCCTTATTACTGTTAAAGGCAGCGCAATTCTTCTTATCACTCAGATTTGCAACCAAATTTCAGTTTCTTTCTCAACTCCTAATTCTCCCTCTCCCACTTATTTAATCAACTGCAAAAATCTTTTCTCCATCTACTCAATTTCACCTGATATGTCCCTTTCTCTCTATTCACAGACATTACCCTAGATCAGGAACTTATCACCTCTTCCCTGAACTACAGTAAGAGCCTCTAATTTGGTCCCCTTACTTCAATTCCTTCCCCACTCCAATCCACCCTTCCTAAAACATAAATCTGGCCATCCCATTCCCCTACTAAATAAACTCCCTAGTACTTCTGGAATCAAATACAAATGTTCTCTTTCTGACAGCTCTTTGCCACCAGTACCCCTTACTATCCTTCTGGTCTTCTTACACATTATTCCCTTCACCACACTCCACAGTTTAGCCATACTGTCCTACCTCTGGCTCCCCACATACGATGCTCTGTTTCCTGTCTATACTTTCCAGTGACTGTCTGCCCACCTGGAGAGTACTTCCAGCCAACATCATTAGCCTCTTAGAATCCATGATTTCCTTCCAGACTCAGCCCAAGCACCATAAACACATGATGGGATGTGAACTCTTTGCACTTGCTTAGGGTTCCACATGCAGGTTCATTTCTCTCGTAATGAATCTAGTTGCAATGCCCTGTCTCATGGACTTACAATATTGTTTTTGGTTAACAATAGAAGCAAACATCTACTGCTGAAAGGGACCTCAGAGGACAGCCATCCTCCCCCACCTTAGACTGTAAGTTCCCTTTAGGACAGGAACTGTCTTTTGTCTTTCTAAGTTCTTAGTACAGTGCCTGGTATATCTGTTGCCGTTCACTTGTTTCAGCTGTGTCCAACTCTTCACAACCCCATTTGGGGTTTTCTTGGCAAAGATACTGGAGCAGTTTGCCATTTCCTTCTTCAGTTCATTTTACAGATGAGGAAACTGAGGCAAATAGGGTGAAGTAACTTGCCTAAGATCAAATAGCTAGCGTCTGAGGTCAGATTTGAATTCAGGAAGATGAGTTTTCCCTATTCCAGGCCCAGGCTTTTCTACCCACTGGGCCATCTAGCCACCCCTGCTATATAGGAGGCACTTAATATATGCTTGCTTGATTTTATAGACAGATAATGTTATATAGATAGAATCTAAGAAATCTCTTCCCTTTAGAGAAAGTTTACAAGAAAACTTGTTATATTATCTTATCTCCAAATTAAAGAGGAAAATGTCCTAGCACAAGGGATTGGTTATTTTCTGATACCTTAGATATAGTAGATGCTTACTAAGTGCTTACTAAATAAGTTACAGTTTTGTATGGGGTGGGTAGGTGGCACAGTGGATAGAGTGCCAGGCCTGGAGTCAGGAAGATTCATCTTCCTGAATTCAAATCTGGTCTCAGACACTTACTTGCAGTGTGACCCTAGTCAAGTCACTTCACCCTGTTTGCCTCAGTTCCTCATCTGTAAAATGAGTTAGAGAAGAAAATGGCAAAACATTTCAATATCTCTGCCAAGAAAAGCCCAAATGGGGTCACAAAGAGTCAGACACAATTGAAACAACTGAACAACAACAAAAACAAAACTCTGCATGCATTGACCAGATAGAGGAATGGGGCTTAAAATGGATTTACCATCAGAATTCCCACCTTGATATGCCAGTTAAAATCTCCTAAGTCATACCCCTGTTTTAAATAAAGAATAAACAATTAAATCTAGAATTTGCGGTTTTCCTTGCAGAAATTGCACTCACTTTCAGACTAAGGTAACTTAAGTCACTTAACCCTGTTTGCCTCAGTTTTCTCATCTATAAAATGAACTGGAGAAGGAAATGGCAAACCACTACAATATCTTTGCCAAGAAAACCCAAAATGAGGTCCCAAAGAGTTGGCCATGACTGAAATGACCGAACAATGACAACAAACTGCTGATTTAACCAAGTACCATTTAAGATGTCATACCCTTACCACTACTTCCTACACTAAGGGTAACTCATTCTGAAACAATGACTAACATCAATTCACATTTTTATGGCTCTTTACAATTTCCAAAGTGGTTAACACAAACGCCAAGTAAGGCAGATTCTCCAAATGTGATCATCCCTATTTTACAGCTTAAGACAATGAGGCTCAGACAGGTTGAATGACTTTCCCACAGACACACAACTAGTGTTAAGTGGCAAAGCTAAGCCTTGAGGAGTTTGGAGCCAGGAGAAGTGGATTCCCTTCTGACTCCCAGGTCAGCATCTTTTCTCCTTGCTCTAGTTAAATAGAGATATTAAATAATTATCCAATACATATAAGTCTTAGATCAGTAATAAGCAACTATGAAACACAATTTCTTGAGACTGTTGAAGTAGGCATTTACAGCAAACATTAAACCTAGGGAGTTAAATGAAAGAACAGCCTTCAAGCACTTGCTTTAGAAAAAATATGCCAAAATTCTGTTAGTTCAATCAGCCTCACTGCTGCCATTCAGCATGAGAAAGGCAATTTAAATCTAATCACATTTGTATAGTGCAAAACAAAGAGAGACAAGTTTACTATTGATTACCCTCATTTTCAGAGCAACCTTCCAACAGGCTGATGTGGCACAAAGAGCATTAAATTAGGAATTAGAAGATTTAGGTTCCTCTCCCAGCCTCATCAGTCACCAGCCGTGTGACCTTGGGCAAGTCATTTCCCTTTCTGGAGGATGTTTTCTCATCTGAGAAATAGGGGTTATATATCAGTCTCTATCAAGGAGGCAGTTATGAGGATCAAACAAGATCATAGCTATATAGTGTTTCTTAACAGCAAAGCAATAAATATAAGCTATTAAAATTCAGGGAAAACATTTTCAGAGAGGAAAAAACCTTTTCAATAGTACTTAAAGTACTCCAAGGGAATGAATAAGATCTTTCCCTACTCATAAATACATATAGGATCATAGGATTCGGATGCAGAGGAGATGTTAAAGATGATGTCATCCATCACCTTCATTGTGCAAAGGAAGGAAATGAGTCCCCCAAAAAAAGATCACTTGGCTAGTAGATATCAGAGCCAGGAATTTCTTCTGGCTCTTCTGACTTTAATTCTAATTCTCTTTCCATTATATGTTACACCTTTAAGAAAACAACTTCTTCATGGGGAAATCCCCTGTCATTCCTAAATCTGATAGACAACTTTGTTCTGTAAAAGATGAAAAATTTTTATTCTCCCTGCAAATAAGCTCAACTAATGAACATAAAAGTCTGCTTCAGCAAAGCTAACCTGCCAGTAGCATTCACACAAGATATAAAGGAAAGAGCATGGGATTGGGAGTTGGGAGACTTGGATTCCAATCCCATCTCTGACACTTGTCAGCTGTTTGACCTTGAGCAAGTCCCAGCTTCTCCATGTCACTTTCCTTCTCTGTGGTGAGGCTAGATTATCTCTACAATTCCTTTCATTTCTAAATCCTTTAACATACTTTACAATAGTAAGACATCACTTTTATATGATTTTTTTTTTGCATTTTACAAAGCTCCTTCCTCACAACAATGCTGTGAAGTGTGTGGTAAAAACATTACTTATCCCCTTTTTACAGAGAACTCAAAAATGTGGTTTAGAGAGGTTAAGTGATTTGTCCAAAAGCACACTGGCTAAGTGCCTGAGTTGGGACCCAAATCTACATCCTTATATTCCAAATGTATCATGGGACTACACTGTTTCTTAGTTCTGGTTACAAGGCTCTGAAACTCCACAGAATGGGAACATTTCACCCCACAAACAATTCAGTGTCTGCATCACAACTCATGTTTAAGCTATGTACGGTCGTGCTCTTCCTATAGCATGAGAAGCATCGTGTCTATTGCAATTATAAAAATATATGTCATAATAATGTTAGAAATATAATAATGTGTCCATTAATGCTAGGAAGGATGAGCACCAAACACTTTCCCAGGTGCACAATTGCCCCAAAGAAAATATGACTGAGTACCTAAAAAGAAAAATCTAATCTTATACTGCAGACCTGAGAGCATCCCTTTCCTTCTCCTCTATCCCTATTTGTCCTTTGGATTAAAGATAAGTACATGACACAAAGCTCCCAATTCATATCTTTTGATGTTTTATCTTTATCCCAACCAAATTTTTCAGATATTTCTATGAGAAAATTGTGAGTGTAGGTGACAGAAACACATAAGCAGAAGAAAAGCAGAAAGATTCTTAAAATGAATTATCCCGTTTTGACATGAAAGTTTGTCCCTGGGGAATAAGACATCCAAAATTATAGGATGTCATTTTAGCCAAGTCTTATTCTGAGACTTTTTTCCCTTCCATGAAACATATGCCTCATTTTAATGTTTCTTTTATAAGACAGTTTATCCAGACAAAGGGGCAAAAAAGGCAGTCCATTCAGAAAGATTTTTACTGAAAAAGCCTTATTGTAATTTTTCATTTGATATGACAATTTGTCACTTCAAAGCAAAACCAGCAGCATTTTACTGACAATCTTAGGGATGTAACAGAGTTTCTCAAAGGAGATAATGCAGATAATGACACACCATCCAACAAATTCTGTACTTTTTTTTAGGGGAAAAGAAAAAAAATGATAGTCCTCTAATAAAACACACTGCAATGACTCAAACGCCTAAAATGTATAGACAGCAAAACATGAAGTATGCAGCAAGGGTCCATAGGTGGACCCTTTTCTACCAATAGATTTCTGAGGTTATGATGTTTATGCTGCAATATGGTATGGCACTAACATCCCATCAACTCCTCAACATAACTGATGATGGATGCTCTGTTCTACAAGCATGTTATGTTCTGATAACCCATGTTTGTTTTAATCTTATTCTCATCCTCAGTGTGTTCTCTTTGCAGAAATGACCAGTGTACTGAAAGAAAGCGTAATTGGGTCTCCTTAAGGGAAAAAAAAACCTGCCATATATGTGAAGATGCCTTTTTCCTCCTCATCTTAGTCCAAACCCCATCACCAACATTCCTTTGAAAAGTTGTTTGGGGATTTGTTCCAAACATTAAAACTAAGATTATAGACCCAAATGTTCCATTTGAGTCATATTCACAGCTTTCCTCTCTAGATCTATCAAGACCTTAATCCATCAGCCTTAGAGGATTCATGAAACAGCATGGGTACAAAAATTACATGAACATTGTTTTTAAAAAAACCAACACCACCAATGTAAATACAAAGTTCAGAGCATTGTTATCACGAGCTCCTTTTTTTTTAAACTACTGCTCATTCCTTTATGAGTGCAGCAGGCACTCCAGAGACATGTACAACAGTTACTAAATCACGTCACTTTCAAACTCTGATTCTTATTCTCTTCCATTTTTACTGCCTGCCCGCCCATGCCAACACTGGGGCTAAAGGGAGGGGAATAGTTTTCAATGTTGCGGTTTACCTGGTTCTGCTTATTTCTTAAATCTTATTTATTAAAAACTCCTGAATTTTCATTCATAAAAGCCTGGCGGTTTATAAAATTACCTGCTAATCTAGTTCCCAGAAACTAGTACATTCCAGAAAAGATATTCAACAACACCACCTCAACGCTTTGCTTATACTGCTTGGGAAATGACACTACGTGGTCCTCCAGACAAACTTCTTCCCCTCTCCTACTCAATTAAAAGCAAGCTACTGCAGTTTTTCATTCTGAGCAAAATTACATTTTCTGGGTCACTTTCTTAGTGTCACAGGGCCACTTTCTGTGCAGCTTGACAGAAACTGTAAAGGAAGATGTTTAAATGCAACTGGTTTCAATGTCATTGTTGCAAAAGGCAAGATGATTTAGGGCTTTTTCCTCCTGGCAGTTTCCAAACAAATATACCTCCTCCGAGACTTTAGTCTGCACCTTCCTCCGCATGGGAAAAGACTCCCTTTGCTTTCTCCAAACTCCAAAGGAGAAAGACCTGCCATGGGGGAGGGAGGGGGGATTTAACGAATCCCTGTTTCTTATTACAAGTTTTTACAATTTAACAGCACGTTTAAAAGACTGTTTTCACTCGACATTTAGAGTAAAATATTCTGTCTCTGTCAATTCTCAATGTATATAGTATATAGATAATTCTCTATATATATATGCAATCTAAATATATATAATAGCGAGTGCATTACTTTCATATATACATATACACACATATAAATAAAATTAGTGTGTGTGTATACACAAACACACACACGCACGCACACATCTATGCATATATAGGAAGATCCACACAGGACAGACATGCAACCCAGCCTAGCCATATCACACACATGCTTTCCTCTTGACACACATATGGCTTGCATGCATTTCCAAACTAAGCCCAGGCAAATCTTCGAACACTTATTCATAACATACATATGCCTACACAGAAGCTGAAAAAATAAGCATGAATGGGAGGGGAGAGAGGGAACGCAGTTTTTAAGCACCTTTTCCCCACATGTTTTTGCACATTTTTTTTGTCCCAACTACAATTACCTTAGCAACCAAAGAATTGTCTTTTATTTCCCCTTCTGCTTAAGAAAAAAAATGTTACTCTCCTCGGGGACCAGCTCGAGCCTGGTTCATGGCAGAAAAAAAAAAAAGAAGGAAAAGGACCAAAGACTCCCGCAGCTTCTTTTCCTCGGAGATAAGCGCAGGCTTGTTTCCGGGCTCTTCTCCAGATTTCTTTGCTCCTTTTCTTAGTTTCCTCGGACCCGGCTCCGGGACACCCCTCAGAGGAAAAGCCAAGAGGCGGAAAGCTGCTGAGAAGCAGCTCCGGGGAACACCGTCCTCTGAGCGCCGGGGAACAGTTGGGTGCTCCAAGCCCTTGCTGTGAATCGCTCTTCTCGGCTCCCAGCCCTCGCTCCCCGGGTGCAGCTCGCTGCTTCTCGGCAGCCCCCCCAGAAGGCGGAGGGATAGCGCGCCTCCGCCTCCGCCCGCGCCGCCTCCTCCTCCTCCTCCTCTTCCTCTCCCTTCTCCGCCTCTCCCCTCGCTGACGGCTGGAGCCGGGCGCTGACGGCTGGAGCCCGGCGAGGGAAGCAGGCAGTCCGCAGCCGCTACGGGCCCCGCTGCTAAGGAGGAGGCTGCCGAAGTAGCTGCCTGAACTCTCCAAGAATTGTTTCCGATGCCCTCCGCGAGCTGCAACAGCGGCGCCCGCTGTCGGGTGCGGAGAAGAGCTGCAGCCCCGACGTCCGCACCTGTGGAGGGAGCACCTGCGACGGAACGCTGGGAGCCGAGCCAGCCCGGGAGAGTGGGGTGGGGCGGGCCGGGGAGGGGAGCGGAGGCGCGGGGCGGGGCAGGACCGCCCTGGGAGAAGGATTCCCAGGGGCGGTGGTGTGCGGGGAAAGCAGTACGTGTTCAGTTGCTTGGAAATCAGCAAACGCTACAAATCAGGACTTGATTTTTTGTTTTGCCTAGACTTAACAGTAATGAAGAAAATGTTAGTGATGCCGCTTAAACCAAAGTGTGTCCTGTGTGCTTTTTTGAACCCCTTTCCCCCGGAGAGCTGGTTGTTAAACATTTACCAGCAGACCCCAGGGGAACCTCCCAAGAAAGGCTTCCCTTCCACAGAACGTAGGACTTGAGCTGAGTCTTGAAAAAAAAAGCTAAAAAGGGGAGGGGAGAGAGAACATTCCAGGTAAGGGGAGAAGGGGGGAAAACAAAGAAATGGATAGACCTTGGGATCCCTGCGGGAGCGGAGGACCGTGATTTGCCCTTCCAGAAGAGGGAGGATGAAACTTTCTGATCTCCAAATTGTCCTACAGATCGAGGGCTTTGCTGAAAGTTTTGGACATGGCTTCCTTTTCAGAATGTTACTTTCTTGTCATCAATCTCTTTAATTGCTTCCAAGTTGCCCCTAAGTAGCCCGTCTCTGCTTACGTTGCATTGTACCGAGCTTTAGAATTGATGATGCAACCAGCTTTATCTCAATTCAAGTCAATCGGCAAGCATTTATTAAGTTTATTATGTGATGGGCACAGAACTGGGGAGACAAAGACAATGGAAACCTTCAGGGAATTTACATTGTTGGGGAGGAGAGAATGTGTATGTATCAAGTCAACCAGCATTTATTAAGTACCTACTATGTGCCAGGCACTGTGTTAAGCTAAGGGTACAAAGAAAGGCAAAAACAAAAAAAAAAGACAGTCCTTTCGTCCTTGCTTTCAAGGAGCTCACAGTCTTGTGGGGGAGACAGCACCCAAACAGCTGTATACAAACAAGATAAGTATATACAGACTAATAATAACCTCAAAGGCAAGCCACCAACATTAAGGAGGGCTGGTAAGGACGTCTTGCAGAAGGTGGAATTTACCTGTGTATATGTGTGTGTCCATAATCATTTATTGGGCACCTACTATGTGCCAGGCAGTGTGATAAAGATGCAAAGAAAGGCAAAAAAATAGTCCCTGCTCTCAAGGAATTTATAAATAAAGAGCATGAAGGGGAATCATGTATACTAAACCTGGAAATGTAGATTTGGGGTCAGATGGTGAATGGTTTTAAATGCTAAACAGAGGTGTTTTGTATTTTCTGCCAGCAGCTACAGGAGTTTATATTGAGTCATTAGGAATCACTGGAGTTTTTGAAGCAGTCAATTTAGCAAACATTATAAGACAATGTATATAAGTGCTGTGCTAGGCTCTGAGGTTGGGGGTGCCTAGAAGACTCTAGGTAGATATACCATGCCACCTAGTTTTCAAGTGTGCATAGGAAAGGTTTGAGAAAATGACCTCTTGTTCATATAAATGTGACAGCACCTGCTCTCTGTGAGTGTACATTCTACTGGAAAGACTCAATTTTTTATACAATACAAATATATAAGTACGTAAATGTATATATGTAATGGGAGGTCCCAATCCTCAGATCTCGCAAAGATTTTAGATTTACCTTTACAGGTGGGTTATTCAGTGCATGCAAGAGTATATACCTTGTTTGATTTTAATGCAATACTAGGCGCTTCAAAGAGCCTACCCAGGGATCTATACATTGTCACAAAAAGACTTCTAATTGTGAGGATGATGAAATAGATGTTGAATTAGGGTACAAGTATTTTATTAAGTATTTGCTATGTGCTAGTATTTTATTAAGTTATCTACACTGAGCTAGGCACTTTACAAATTTGATCTTCACTAAATGTTGTTATGATCCCCATTTTACAATTGAAGAAACTGAGGATAATAGATGTTAAGTTACTTGCCCAGAGTCACATAGCTAGTAAGTATCTGAGTTCACATTTGAACTCAGGTCTTCCAGACTCTAGGTAGATAATACCATGCCACCTAGTTATCAAGTGTGCATAGG
This sequence comes from Phascolarctos cinereus, assembly GCF_003287225.1. NCBI lineage: Eukaryota > Metazoa > Chordata > Mammalia > Diprotodontia > Phascolarctidae > Phascolarctos > Phascolarctos cinereus. The sequence continues at coordinate 231,241,034 of NW_027555736.1, forward strand.
AAAGGTTTGAGAAAATGACCTTTTGTTCTCTCTTCCCTATCACTCTCTGAGTAGAGAGGATTGCTGGGAACACCCAGGTTGGAGCAGAGGCAGCAGCTGACATCTCCCCATCCAACCACCATGTGTCCTTGAGTGCATGGAGCCTTTTCTTTTGTGTTTATTCTTTCCAGATCTTAGGTGAATTCATATCTGAAAATAGAATGGACCAACTTAAAATCTGGAAGGTGAGGAGGGTGAAGTGTAACTGGTAAATGTCTTTGGTAAATGTATGCATACACTGTTAGGTTTATTTTTAACAGTTTGTATTATTAACCTTTTCTAAAATCTAGACAACGTAATAATAAATCAAGCCCTGATTTACATCATTTGAGAGGTATAAATGCTTACATTGAAAATTTAGCAATTTTCTTTCTCTAGCACACCCCTTCTTTTAAGTTAAGTTCAGAAAAGCCATCAAGGTCCCCTCAGCCACCAAAGTTGGTAGCAGAAACCAACCTGGGCCAGCAGCAACAGAAAGTGAAGCCTATGAGGAGCTAGCCCTCAGGAGCAACCCACTTGACCCAGTCCACAGTGGATTGATCTATCAGTGCCTGTGTCCTCCAAGGAGCTAGCCCCCTTGAGGAAGGGAGAGACTCATCTACTGCACTAGGTACTGGGGTTACAAAGACAAAAGTAAAACAGTCCCTGTCCTCAAGGAACTTACATTCCAACGAAGGATATAATATGCACAAATATAGGTATGTACAAAACATATGCTGAGTAGACACAAGGTTACCTGGTGGGCTGGGAGAAGCCACTAACTATTGAGGGAGGGAAATGAACAGGAAGGTAGCCCTTAAGCTGAGGCTTAAAAGAAACCAGAGGGCAATCTCCAGTCATTTTGATCTATATCTTGCCGCTGGACCCAAATGGCTCTGGAGGAGAAAGTGAGGCTGGTGTCTTTGCACAGCCCTCCCTCACTCAAATTCAATTCATTTGCAAGTCATGGCATCACCTTCCTGATGTCATGGTCCTCTTTAAGAACGAAGGATAAGCAATAACAGCAAAATAAACTGTGAATTGCAAGCGATGAAGGTGAAGAGGGAGTACATTCTAGGCAATGCAGACAGGCAGTATTATACAAAATACAAATAATTATTAATGTTATTTTGTTATTCATATCATTGTTATATAATTCAACATCTAAGAAACATTTTGTAAAGCATTTATCACTTTTAAATGACTAATGTTTTGATTAATTTGTTATTTCAAACCTCTACCTCAAACCTCACATAGCATTTTGTTTTGCTTTTACAATGTATTATTATGTATTATATTTAATCTATGTATGTGTCTTATTACCATACCACAAGGAAAGCTATGTAAGGGCAGAGGTTGTATCTTTTCTTAAGTTTGTATCTCTCCGAACATATTACATAATAAGTTCTTAATATATTTAGTTGAAATTGAGTTGAATCCTCACATGCCTTCCTATCTTAAACAATTCTTGTCCAAAAAGTGTCTACCCAACAAATTAGAGGCCTCCCTCTACTTCTTTTCATATTGTAAGGATACCAGTGTAGGATCTGGGCTGCCCATCTGTTGTGTCATGAGTGACACTATAAAAGAATTGTCAGAAAGTGTGAAATATGACTATTAAGGAAAACAGATAATCTTTAAAAGAGAAAAGGGAAGAAAATTAAAGGCTGGAGATGGGGGCAAGCTAGGGAGACAGATTTACACAATCTTTAATGCTGGAGTTTTGAAATTTGACAATTGAAGTGATGAGATTTGTCCAATTAGGTAGAAATAAGTTGAATTCAACATGAATTTAATTTTTTAGCTGTTTTCAATAATTATACAGTATGCATGGATATGCCATTTCAGAAACAAATATTTAATAAGCACTGAGGGGATGAATGCATTTTAATGGACCCTATTCTTCTTATGTAGACCCAGAAAGCTTTATTTAAAGATCCTTCCACTTCTTCTATTCTCCTTCTTCCAATCAACCAACCCTTGATTTTCTGGGGATCCCAAATAAGGAAGCTGAAATTCAGAACTACACACACACACACACACACACACACACACACATTATTGTCCTGTTTCTCTATTTAAAATGTAGCATATTCTTTTTATGACACACATTTAGTGCTGAAACCTAAACCAGAGAAAGAAAACTATAGACCAACTTACCTAATGAATATCGATGCAAACATTTTAAATAAATACTAGCAAAGAAATTAGAGCAATATATCAATAAGGTCATATGATATGACCAGGTGGGATTTATACTAGGAATGCAGGACTGGTTCAATATTAGGAAAATATCAATATAATTGACCATAGCAATCACAAAACCAACAAAAATTATATGATTATCTGTAGATGTAGAAAAAGTTTTGACAAAATGTAACACTTGTTTTTATTTAAAAAAAAAAAACTAGAAAGCATAGGAATAAATGGAGCTTTCCTTAAAATGATAAGTAGCTTTTATCTAAAACCATCAGCAAGCATTATCTGTAATGGGGATAAGCTAGAACCCTTCCCAATAAGATCAGGGGTAAAGCAAAGATGCCCATTATCTCACTGTTATTCAATATTTTACTAGAAATGCTAGCTGTAACAATAAGAGAAGAAAAAGAAATTGAAAGAATTAGAATAGGCGATGAGGAAACAGAACTATGACAATGAAACGGATGATATGATGGTAAACTTGGAAAGTCCTTGAGAAACAACTAAAAACCTAGTTGAAATAATTAACAACTTTAGCAAAGTTACGGGACATAAAATAAACCCACACAAATAATCAGCATTTCTCTATATTACCAACAAAGTCCAACAGCAAGAAATAGAAAGAGAAATTCCATTTAAAATAACTGTAGATGATATAAAATACTTGGGAGTCTGCCTGTCAAGACAATCCCAGGGACCATATGAATAAAATTACAAAAGACTTTTCATACAAATAAAGTCAGATCTAAACAATTGGAAAGATATTAATTGCTTAGGAATAGGCTGAGCCAATATAATAAAAATGATAATTCTACCTAAATTAATGTATTTATTCAATGCCATACCAATCAAACTACCAAAAATATTTTATAGTACTAGAAAAAAGTAACAAAATTCATTGGAAAAACAAAAGATCAAAGGAATTATTGAAAGAAAATGTGAAAGATGGCCTAGCTCTATCAGATCTCACACTATATAATCAACAAAACAATCTGGTACTGGCTAAAAAATAGAGTATAGATCAACAGAATAGATTGAGTACACAGTATAAAGTAGGGTAATGATCATAGTAATCTAGTGTTTAATAAGATGCCAGCTTTTGGGATAAGAACTCACTATTTGGCAACAACTGTTGGGAAAACTGGAAAGAAGTTTAGCAGAAAATAAATATAGACCAACATCTCACACCATATACCAAGGTAAGGTCAAAATAAGTATACAATTTAGACAGTAAGAGTGATACCATGGGCAAATGAGGAAAGCCTAGAACAGTTTGCCTGTCAGATCTATGGATAAGGAAAGAATTTATGACCAAACAAAAGATAGAGAACATTACAGTATGTACAATGAATAATTTTGAATATAAATTAAAAAGATTTTACACAAACAAAATGACTGCAGCCAAGACTAGAAGGAAAGCAGAAAACTGGGGGGGTGGGTTATTTTATGGCAAGTTTCTCTGACACAGGCCTCACTTCTCAAATATATAGAGAACTGAATCTAAGAATACAAGTCATTTCCTAATTGAAAAATGCCAAAAGGATATAAAGAGGCAGTTTTTCGATAAAGAAATCAAAACTACTTACAGTCATATGAAAAAATGCTCTAAGTCACTATTTACTAGAGAAATACAAATTAAAACAACTCTGAAATACCACCTCACACCTATCAGATTGGCAAATGTGACAGAAAAAGGCAGCTAGATGGCATAGTAAATAGAATGCCTGGTCTGGAGTCAGTAAGACCTGAATTCAAATCCAGCCCCAGACACTTAATAGCTATGTGACCCTAGGCAAGTCACTTAACCCTGTTTTATTCAGGTTCCTCATCTGTAAAATGAGCTAGAGAAGGAAATGGCAAACCCCTCCAGCAGTATCTTTGCCCAGAAAACCCCAAATGGGGTCACAAAGAGTTGGACATTACTGAAACATCTAAGCAACAACAACAACATGACAGAAAAGAAAAATGATAAATGTTGGAGATGTGAGAATATTGAGTGAAGTACACTAATACACTGTTGGTGGAGTTGTGAACTGATCCAACAAGTCTGGAAAGCAATTTAGAACTATGCCCAAAAGGCTATAAAATTGTACATGCCCTTTGACTCAGCAACCACTACTAGGTCCATGTTCCAAAGAGAGTTTTAAAAAAAGGAAAAGGACCTAATTGTACAAAAATATTTAAAGCAGCTTTTTTTTTTGTGGTGGCCAAGAATTGGAAATGGAGAGGATGCCCGCCAGTCGGGGAATGGCTTGCGGCATATGATTGTGATGGAATACTGTTGTGCTATAAGAAATGATGAGCAGGATGCTTTCAGAAAAACCTGGAAAGATTTACATGAACTGATGCTGAGTGAAGTGAGCAGAACCAGGAGAACATTGTACACAGTAACAGCAACATTGTGCAGTGATCAACTGTGAATGACATAGCTCTTCTCAGCAATACAATGATCACAAACAATTCTGAAGAACTTGTGATGAAAAATGCTATCCACCTCCAGAGAAAGAACTGATGGAGTCTGAACGCAGATCAAAGCATGCTATTTTTTACTTTCCTTATTGTGTGTGTGTGTGTTTGGGGAGGGGGGTCTGTGTTTTCTTTCACAACATGACTAATATAGAAATATATTTTGCATGATTGCACATATATAAGCTATGAAAAATTGTTTGCCTTCTCCATAAGGTGGGACAGAAGGGAGGGAGGAAAATAATTTTGAACTCACATTTTTAAAATTGTTTAAAAATATATTTACATGTAATTAGAAAAAATATTTAAAAAGGTTTATTTTGGGAAAAACATAAAATATAACATAAAAACTTGACCACAAAGACAAGCCTTGGGTTCAGTATCTAGCTTAATCCAGATTGGATTGTTGGTTGCAGCATTTGACAGGCCATCTGAGGGAGAAGCATGGGATAAAAGAAGGAAGGGTAAGAGACCCTTTCTCTTTGAGGAATTAGCTACTTGTATGACCACCAACTCTCTAGGAAATCCTGTCAATTTAAGTGTGTGTATCATGGAAGAAAAGAGTTGAATTATCATGGAGAAGGACTTAGCATCTCAAAATAAAGACAATGATCAGTGTAACTCATAATTTTTAAAAATCACATACTTATATGATATTTAAACATCACGTGTGGACATCCTTTCCACCTTTCGAAATTCTCCCTGTGTGATTCTTGTGCTTTTCTAACATCAGTCCCCTACAGAGAATCAACCTAATGCCCTGAAGGCCTTCCTCTGGTTCTTTTAATGTCTTAGTGGCACTAATGTACCACTTCGGCTTTCCATCTGTTGTCTCTCATTCTCCAGGTATACTTGTCCTTGAGAGGATTTTTCATGCCCCTTTTTGAGAAAATCATCACTGACAACATCCTAAAGCCTATACTCCTTATATCTTTCCATTGCCCATTGGGTTGCTTATAATTTTAATTCTTCTGAGATTATATTCTTCCCAGATTCATAGCCATAGGGTGCTTTAAGGACAATAATAACAAATTTAAACTGACATAACAGAATTGGGGGTACCAGGGTGGAGGGGCGAATGTTGAACTTATTTACAAAAGGATTCTTCACTTTTCTAATCCACCAGAAGTTGAAAGCCAGCATAATCTATGTCAGCATGGTATGGTGACATAAGGGCAGCTAGGTGGCACAGTGGATATAGTGCCTGGCCCAAAGTCAGGAAGCCCTAAATTCAAATCTGGCCTCGAGACTCTTATCAGCTGTGTGACCCTGGGCAAGTCACTTAACTCTGCTTGTCTCGGTTTCCTCATCTGTAAAATGAGCTGGAGAAGGAAGTGGCAAGCCACTCCAGCATCTTTGACCAAAAGACCCCAAATGGGGTCATGAAGAGTCAGACACGACAGAAGCAACTCAGCAACAACATGGTGGCATAAACAATGCCTTTGAAGTCAGTGATCCTGGGTTCAATTCCTTTGATGCTTTCTACCTTTGTGGCCTTGTGCAAGCCCTCCTTGGTTTTCAGTTTCCTTTTCTGTAAAATGAGTGGTCAGATTAGATGACTTCAGAGATGGATGCCTTTGTCGTTCTAGATGGCTGATCCTAAAATTCATCAATAGAATATAAGCTCCTTGAGGGCAGGAGTGGTTTTTGGTTTTGTTTTGGTTCTTTTTGTCTTTGTATCCCTAGCCCCTAACACAGGACACAAAATTGACAATAAATACCCCACTGATTGAATTGAATTGAATTGAATTTTCACTCAACTTTTTAGGGAAATTACTACTGGATATAGTGGGGCCCACTTGTAGATAAATCCAGAGTGCTATGATTATTTCTTAATCAGTTAAAGAGATGGGGGAAATGGCAATAGAATTTAGGCACAGGTGGCTATGGTACAGTTCTTGAACCATAGAGCAATAAAGGAGGGGAAATGAGTCAGCAATGTGATTTCAATAACAGCATTGGCAGGAGAAGATAGAAAATTATTGTTGTCAGTGCATTTAGTCCATGTGTATACAGCAGCAGGTTTTGTGGAGATAATGAGCATTGGTAACATGTGTCCTCATTTCCCCCGGACTGTCCATTTTTGATGCAATAGCAGCTGCTACCATTCTTTTTCTTGAACTCCCACACTTTCTCTTTCTCACTATTTAGTGGAATCTTTTGCTGTTTTTGAAAATAGAAGAGTAATTTCTTTGCATTAGGGCTCTGAAATAAATGAAAGAAGGCTCTAGGATTTTTCCTCCGATGGCTTCTGTTCTGGCCTACTGGACTACTAGTCTCCTGGTAGTTTATGTTCCGTATTGGAATGATATGAAAGGCTCATGGGTCATTTAACAGTTACCAAAAGGAGGTTTACTTAGGCATCGCAAGAGAAGGATATTCAACAAAATTATGGATTGAGGATACTGTGAGTTGATTCATCTGAGTTGCCCATGGTGGTGTGCCAGCCAAACATCAGACAGCACCAGGCTATTGTCTAGTCAGACAACTAGGAAGCGATGTTAACAGCCTGAGCCTTTAGTCCCTTGAACCAGTCAATTCCTAAGGTTGGTTTCAATACTAGCTAGCCTTTTAAGGAAAACCTAGCCTAACTTGCATGGTGGTAAGGGTGAGGAGAGGAAGGGCTAGGATATTGTTTTCACCACAGCATCTGATTATAAAATGGTTTCTCACTACATCTCTCATGGACTTCATGTCTCTAAGGTAGTTTTCCATGATTTTTAAAAATCAGATACGTGACTTCATTGGTATAAGGGACTTCCAATGGGGAACTTCTTGTACCAATGTAGATTGTAATCATTTCTGCAACTTCTTTTCCTTAGACCTGAGTTCAAATGCAGCCTCTGCCATTTACTATCTGTATGACCTTGGATAGATCACTTAATTTCTCTGTACCTTATTTTCCTCATCCATAAAATCAGGGGGTTGGATTTAGATGATTTCTAAAACCTCTTCCATCTCTAAATCTATGTCCCTATGGCCCTTCCCTGTAGAGATCTTTGGCAGGCAAGTTGTGTTGGGATTTTTTTTTTCTCGTTCCATTATATTACTATTCCAGGACTAGCTCTGGAGTTTTGAGTATCATTTTTGCTTGGGATGAATAGATTTGTGTTAGGACACTGGACCACCCATGTTTTTGAAGTGAAGGACAGGGAATTAAGCATTTAGTGAGCATCTACTGGGTGGCAAGCACTGTACTAAGTACTTTACAAATAGTATCTAATTTGATCCTCACAACAACACTGTGCTGTTATTATCCCCATTTTACAGTTGTGGAAACTGAGTCAGAGGATAAGTGACTTGTTCAGGTTCACACAGCTAGTAAGTGTCTGAAGCTGGACTTGAACTCAGGTCATCCTGACTCCAGGTCCAGTACTCTATCCACTTTGCCACCTTAACTGTATTTGAGATGCAGGAGTAGCATTGTATAGTAGCAGGATGCTGATTGACCACATTCCATTGCTGTATCTAAAGAAGTTTATAATCAAGACACACAAGTGCTCATAAATTGGACACATGCACGTATATATAGAAGAACTCGACATACCATTTCCAAAAGAATCTTAAAGCATCGATTGCATTGTTTATTCACTGAAGTAGTAAGAGATTTCTCTCCACATACAGGCTCACTCTGTCAGTGGTTTTGCTGAACTGTTTTTCTTTGTTATAAGGTCTGGCTCAGCTTACCTAAGAAAGTATTTGCTTTGTCACCTGAGAGCAGTCACCATGCAGTCAGAGCATTCTTCTTAGAAAGTCCCAGAGTTGCATGATGCTACCAGGTGAGTTAAAGAGACAGTGGGCAGAGACATTCCCTTTTAAAAGTCCACTGAGTGGGGCACTGTTCCTTGCCAACTGGACAATCCTATTTGGCAGTTTTAGTGAAGCCTACTTCCTCAACAGTTGCCACGAAGGGACCAACTCTCTCATCCTAGACTTCAAAGGTGAATGTTATCCTAGGTGCAGCTAGGTGGCGCTGGCCTTGAAGTCAAGAGAACCTGAGTTAAAATCCAGTCTCAGATAACTTACTAGCTGTGTGACCCTGGGCAAGTCACTTAACCCTGTTTGCCTCAGTTTCTCATGTGTAAAATGAGCTGGAGAAGAAAATGGCAAACTTCTCTAGTATCTCTGCCAAGAAAACCTCAAATGGAGTCATGGAGAATTTCACATGACTGAAATGACTCAACAATAATATTTTCCTAGAAGAGGCTAGGAAATTCAGTTCATGTTCCATAAGACAGGCCCCCAACAAACCCATCCTCATATATGCTCCAGGAGGTACAATCCCTGTTAAGTACGCAAGAAACTAATACAGTTCTTTATTTGTTCATTCCTCCAACATTTATAGTGTTCCTAATGGATGCAAGGAAGTGTAAGTAGTCCACTGCAATGGAAAGACCACTGAGTTTGGGATCAGATGATCAAGGTTCAAATCCTGCATCTTCTACTTACTATCTGTGTGACCTTGAGGAAGTTACTTCAATTCTATAGGCCTAAGTCTCCTCATCTGTAAAATAGTCAATGCCGGCATAGTGTAATGGAAAGAACACTGGATTTGAAGTCAGATGACAGAGGTTTGGTTCCAAGCTCTGCCACCTACCATCTATATAAATCTATGCTCCTATAATTCATGTTCTGAGGATGGGTCTCAACTTCCTGGGAGCCCATTAATAATCCCCATGATCCTATGAGGGGATTGGACTAGATAATCCCTAAAGTCCCTTCCCATTCTAAATCCAATGTTCTAATGATATGACAGATAGACAAATTATAGGCACACAAAGTGATTACAGAAGCCAGATTTGTCCAGTTTCACAGATAAATTTTGGCTCTGCTGGCTTTACTTTCTAGGCTAACTAGACTCCTTAAATCTAAGAACTCACCTTAAGAAATGTTTTTCTGTTTGATTATCCAGATGTGAACCCAGAGTTCAGACTTAGATCATCACCCTACAAAGTCCTTCAGCATTCAAACTGGTTTTGCTATCCTTGATTCTCATGCCCAGAAATGCCATGTTTTCTCAATTAACTTTTTTAAAAAGGCCACCCTTGATTCACATTACCCCCTTTTTAGATTTTGTTTTTTAAATTGTCTTTTTTTCTTTTTTTAATATGGTTCTCTTCCTCCAGCATGTCTGCTCTCCTGTGAGTCTTCTTCCTGTCACCAATGTTTGTTCTATCATTGACATTTCAAGTTTCTACCCTTAGAATTAACAGATGTGATTAATCTTGTCTGGACTGAAGAGGAGTGCAGTTGGTGGGACAGTGCTAAGAAGAAAGTACTGTTCATTACAAATGACCAAACAAGACAGAAGCTTGCTAACACAGACTTCTTCTTAGTATGACTAGTTACTTAGCTGCTTTAGGGCTATTAATCATAATCTCTATTTTCTCTGACCTAGATAATGTAGAGAAATGATAAGTGCAGTGAATCTTGTCATGACTTAAGGGTAGAGATTATTTAAAAATTACTTCAAGTAGGAATAATAATAATAATGATAACAATAATAGTACATTTCTATAATACTTTAAGGCTGACAGAATATTTTGCTCACAACCACCATGGGAGATAGCTAATACAATTGATATACTCATTTTATAGAGAAGAGAAGTAAGACTCAGAGATATTAAGTGCCTTGCTTGGTGTCACACAGATAATAAACAGCAGAACTAGAATATGAGATTGGATCCATTGACTATACATCGAGTGCTCATTCTCATTCACATGGAGGTAGAGATAGAGATAGCTCTATGCATGTCTGTGTGTGCATAGATGTGTGTATATATATGTGTGTGTGTGTGTGTGTGTGAATATATCTGCATGTATATGTTGTGAGGTCTATTCCCCACATGTAGCATGGGGGTATCACTATGAGGTTTGAGGGAAGGCAGAATAAACATTTCTAGCCTCGTTTTCCTTCCCCCACCCCCCTCCACCCTTCATCAAGAGAGACTTTAATTCCTGCCAGGAGGAGAAGCAGAAATTTGAGGCAGGATGCCACTATGCTCTGCTTGGAGAGAGGGAGTACTGGGCTAGAATTATATCTATCTGTTCTCTTAAATATTATATTAGTCTAAAGGAATTGTGTTTTCAGGTTCAAACCAATTTCTGATTGCTGTTTCAATATTGATTGGAAGGAAGATCCTAAGCTTTATATCCAAGCTTGACCCTTTTCCCTTCAAACACCAGTTCCAAAACTAACACACATGGCAATTATCAAAGAAAACCTGTTTATTCAAATCAGTAGCAGAACAGAAATCAAGAAGTTATACATAAGAGAACATATGCAGAGTGAAGGAGCTTTCCCATTGGGAGTGAGGTAACTCACCTAAACCAAGAGAAAGAGTCCAAGATCTCACCCAAGGCTAAGTTCCCCAAAGTCTCTAGTGTAGCAAACTGGGGATAAGGACGTGCTGGAGACTGCTTTTATGTCTTCCGATAGTCTTTTCCTTCATCAATCTGAAGGGGCGTTGGCTTCTTTCATCTTCCCTCTCAAAGCTGGAAGCCAGAAGCACCTAAAGCAACTTGAAGCTTGAAAAGAACTTGAAGACTAGCTGAGAATTGAAGAGCTCTCCTCTCCCCGACTCTAGTCCATTTCACCCCCACCCCTCATAGAAGTCATGGTAGTCATCTCCACCAATAAGGAGGAAGTCTCGTACTAATGGATTTTGGAACTGAGGTTCCATGTATGTGTGTATATGTATGGGAGCCCGTCCTGCCTGATGCTTTTCTTTACTCAATCTCTAATCTAGGCTATAGGCCAGAGTTGATCAGATAGTGGTTCCTTGTGTCTTTGTTACCAACTCATTCATTTCTTCTAGGTACCCCATAAGCCCTCCAATTATTCTAGTCTAGGCACGGGCATCTTCCTCCTTCCTGGAGTCACTGGTAAAGTTATCATTCAACCAACAAGATATTATCACCCCCATTTTATGGATGAGCAAATAGGCCCAGAGAAGTTGACTGGTTGGCACAGCTAATAAATACTGGAACTCAAATTCAAACTCAAATCTCTTGGTCTCAGATTCAACCCTCTTTCCACTACACCCTGCTACCTTTTTATTTACTTGAATTTAAAATTGGTTTTCAAATGCCCTTACCTACAATGCCAATAGGCCTTCAGATTACAGAAATAAAAGAAAGCATTCCTAAAATTGGGCTTTTTTCTTTTTTCTTTAAAATATTTTATTTTTTCCAATTGCATATAAAAATAATTTTAAACTTTTTAAAAATTTTGAGTTCCAAATTTTCCCTTCCTTCCCTTTCCTTCCCTTCCATCCCCCCACCTTGAGAAAACAAGCAATTTGAAATAGGTTATACATGTGCACTCATGCAAATCTTATTTCCATATTAGTCATGATGTGAAAGAAAACACAAACCAAGGGGAAAAAAAACAAGAAAAAATTTAAAAGCATGCTTCAATCTTCATTTAGACTCTATCATTTCTTTGTCTGGAAGTGGATAGCATTTTTCATCATAAGTCCTTCAGAATGGTCTTGGATCATCGTATTTCTAAGAATAGCTAAGTTATTCATAGGTGATCATTGTATAATATTGCTGTTGCTGTGTACATTGATTGTTCTCCTGGTTTTGCTCATTTCACTTTGCATCAGTTCATGTAAGTCTGTCCAGGTTTTTCTGAAGTCCTTCTGCTCATCATTTCTTATACCACAATAGTATTCCATCACAATCATATGCCACAACTTGCTCAGCCATTCCCTAGTTGATGGGCATCCCCTCCATTTCCAATTCTTGTCCACCACAAAAAGAGCTGCTATAAATATTTTTGTACAATTAGGTCTTTTTCCTTTTTTTAAAGGCACTTAATAGTGCCATGGCTAGAACAAAGGATACGCATAGTTTTATAGCCCTTTTGGGCATAGTTCCAAATTGTTATCCAGAATGGTTGGATTAGTTCACAACTACACCAACAGTGTATTAGTGTCCCAATTTTCCCACATCAAATTAGGTTTTCTTCTAGGAGGAATTGTTCAGGAAAGACTACTGAGAGGGAAATTTGAAGTCAGAAGTCATAGAATAACAGATGTTAAAGCTCTAAGGGACTTTACAAATCACTGAGCCATTTTACAGAGTTAATTTATTCCATACCAGAAATAGAACTGAGGCCTCCTAATTGCCAACCCAGTGTTCTTCTTACTACACATTTTCCTCAATGATTCAAGGCTCTAGTTCACCATTTGTAAATTGGTGTTGATAATTGGTAGTATATTTTTTAAAGACATAAGAGATCAATGTCAAAGTCCAAGACTGCAGCAGGAGAAAGCTCATTACTGACGCTAACTCAGCTACCTCACCCAAGACTGTAGGAGAGGATAAGGCAAAGACTATGGTCACAGGCTCATTTGGTTCATCAGGAACTATGATATCTACACCTTGGGGTTCCAAATCAAGATTATGTAGAGAGGACAATGTTGAGAAGCTAATTCTCAGCCAAGCATACTGGATGCCCTGAGGACCGAGCTTATTTGGCTCAATCCTCTCTGCTAATGCCCTAGACTTGCACTGAAGGTCTAGAGTGACCAAAAAAAAAAAAAAAACAATCGCAGAGCCAAGTGTGCCTCCAAAGAGACTGGAAGGAGAATGAAAGACTCTTTGCCTGCTAGCAGACAGACTGAAGAAATGAGCAAGGAGAAGAAATACAATGGGTTAAGCAAATCCCAAGATAAAACTCCAGAAAGAGAAAATATTTCTCTATTAATTATGAGTGGAATCTCAAAAGAATGGATGGGCCACAAGGAATCCAAGAGTTGTTGATAGGCCTACTAAAAGAAATAAAGGAAAAAATAAAGAATTACATTAAAGTTCTTGCGGGAAAAACTTGAGAGGAGAATAAATACCTTAGAAGAAAAGCTGGAAAATCATGCTCAATTCAATATTTATTAAGCACCTACTGTGTGCCAGACATTGCATAAGCACTGAAGACACCAAAAAAAATTAGTCCTTGCCCTCAAGGAGCTTACAATTTAATAAGGGAAGACAACATGCAGAAGGAAGTCAGAGGAGGGGACATCTGGGGAATAATGTTGTGCAGAGTCCAAACCAAGCAGAATTGCTGATGGAAAGTGAAGAGTTACCTGGAAAGTTCAGATCCCTGGAAGGCTTTGGGAAGACTTTAGTGTACTACTCCGTAGCCCTCCAATCAGAGAGGAGAGGAAGCTGAGGGAGTTGAGAAAATATTGAGTATCAAAAACAGACAATCTGCATGATGATGAGATTTCTGGGATCAGCTTATCTTGGGGTAAGGATAAACTAAGATGCAAACTACCCAATTAGTTTATATCTTAAAACTAGGATTGGCTAAAGAGGACTCAAAAATTCAGTGATAAAACAAGAAATATTAGAACACTGTCAAAAGACAAAAAATTAAAAGAGCACATAAGGTATCTAACTGAACTGAAAAATAGAGCAAGCAGAAATCATTTAAGAATCATGGGTCTCTCTAAAAACCATGATGAAATGGATACCATATTTCAAGAAATCATAAAATAAAACTGCTCAGAATGATTGGGACCCTACAGCAAAATAAAAATAGACAGAATCCACAAATCACCACTGCATAGACTTTCTAAACTTAACATATCTAGAGATGTGACATATGTAACTCCAGAGCCTTGAAGTCAAAGAAAAAAAACACTCCAAGCCTCCAGGGAGAAAAAGGCCAAGGAACTGCAGTCAGAATCACAGAATATTATTCAACAAATATGAGAAAGGAAAGAAAAACTTGAAATATGATATATGAAAAATAAAAATATCTCTAATCAAGAATAACATGCTATAAAACTGAGTATAACTTTCAGAAGTCTCTCCCCATTCCAATCAACCCTCTCAAACTAATCTTCTGAAAGTGCAGGTCTGACCTTGTTGCCCTATCCTGAATTCAATAAATTCTAGTGGCTCCCTATCAACTCCATGATCAAATATAAATCTCTTTGGCATTCAAAGCCCTTCACAACCTGGCCCCCTCCTATCTTTCCAGGCTACTTATACCTTACTCCCCACCCCACCTACCTTGTGCTTTGTGATCCAGTTACACTGGCCTCCTTGCTGTTCCTCAACCAAGACACTCCAAATTCCAAACTCAGGGCATTTTCATTGGCTGTTCCCCTTGCCTTAGAATACTCTCTCTTCTCATCTCTACCTCCTGACTTCCCTGAATCCCTTCACGTCCCAGCTAAAATCCCATAGTCTACCAGAAGTCCTTCCTGATCCCTCTTAATGCTAGCGTCTTCCCTCTGTTGAATATCTCTAATCCTGTACATATCTTGTTTATTTAATTATCTATATGTCATCTCCTCCGCTAGACTATGCACTTCTCTAGAGCAGGGACTATCCTTTGCCTTTTTTTTTTTTATCCCCAGTGCTTAGCACAGTGCCTGGCACATAGTAGGCACTTAAAAAGGTTTGTTGACTGATTTTTCATGGACAAATATTGATCCTTAATAGAACATATGACTTCCAAACATTTACATTAAATAAACCAGGGCTGGGCAAAATCTCTGAAATACAAACATAGGAGACAAAAGAAACCACCAAGAAAAACAAGTTTGAGCAACTCGAAAAAGCACTTACATAATAACAGGTAGAGAAGAGACAATTATACCTTTAGATCTTAAAGTGTCAAAAACGGAATAAGACAAGACAAACCACCTAGATATCTGAAAAGAATAGTTTAGGAAAGAAATGAGGAGGAAAAGAGAGGACTCAATTTCTTACAATTGGAACATGAAAATAGATTATAGAGGTATCAGGAGTAGCATTCATGATCCTCACTCTTATCTGATCTAAGCAAGGAAAGTTTGAAATGGGGAAAAGTATAGTGTAGAAATTCTATAAAGTAAATAGAGAACTGGACAGACCCAAGGAGAAAGATCTGGATCTGAGCAAGGTGATGAAATGAGTAGGGGGTAGGGAAGGAAATAAGCTTAGTGCTCTCTTAAAACGTCGAAAAGGGAGCAAGACAAGACAAACAACCTAGGTATTCTTTTTTCTGTGTGTATGTGTGTGTGTATGTGGGTGTTTCAAGACAGAAAATTTTGTGCAAAGCACTTTGTGTTTTGTTGTTGCAAATATTATCTGTTTGGTTCTTAAAACAACCCTGTGAGGTAGGTACTCAGAAAAGAAGAGAATGAGGATCAGATAGTTCCGAACAACTAATCAACCAACATGCATTTATAAGCACCTACTATGTACCAAGCCATGTGCTAGACACTGGAGATACAAGCACAAAGAATTAAGCAGTCCCTCCTCTTAAGGAGTTTACAGTCTAATGGGGAAAACCATAAATGCGTACATGTATATGTATGTACACACACACACACACACACACACACACACACACACACACACATATATACACAGAATAAATATAGAAATAACACATACAAGATGGTTTGGGTATGAGGGTACTAGCAGACATGAGGGTAGAGGAGAATTAGGGAGGCTTTATGTAAAGTGGGGTGCTTGAGCTGTGTCTTGAAAGAAGAGAGGAATTCTATGATTCAGAAATGAGGAGGAAACACATTCCAGGAATGAGAGGCAGCCAGTACCAAGGCACACAAACAGAGATGGAGCATTATTTGTGAAGAAGAGAGAAAAGACAAGGATGCTGGAGGGGGAATAATGTCCAATCAGACTGGAGATACAGGTTGAGAACTGGAAATATAGATTGAAGCCAGTTTTTATTTGTTTTTTGTTTTGTTTTTCATCTGAGGCAATTGGGGTTAAGTGACTTGCCCAGCGTCACACAGCTAGTAAGTGTTAACTGTCTGAGGCTGGATTTGAACTCGGGTCCTCCTGACTCCAAGACCAGAGCTCTATTCACTACGCCACCTAGATGCCCCAAGCCAATTTTTAAAAGCTAGACAGAGGGGCAGCTAGTTGGTGCAGTGGATGGAGCACCAGCCCTGAAGTCAGGAGGACCTGAGTTCAAATCTGGCCTCAGACCAAACACTTGACACTTACTGGGCAAGTCACTTAACCCCAATTGCTTTAAAAAACAAACAAACAGACTTCCGCTTCCTGGAGCCAAGATGGTGGTGTGAAAAGGTAGTCGCTCTCACTCTCCCCTATCAACCTCTGAAAACCCAGAAAATATCACCCCAGAAAAAAAAACCCTGGAACACCTGAACTAGAAGAAAGACGAGGAGCAGCAGTGCAGCAGCCCAGCAAACAGGTCTCCCAGTGCCTCAGCAAAAATAAGGGAGGCAGAACTACAAGGGGCCCCAGGCGGATAAGTACCCTGCTGCATTCATCTGAAAGGAGGTGAAGAAAACAACCTAAAGGCTTCCTAAAGCCCCAGCCTTGCTGATTCCAACCCAACACCAGGTGAGCTGTAGGAGCCCTGAAGCCTCCAATTGTGAAGAAATCCTGAAGCCCAGGTGGTAGAGCAGGCAAACACCAACACCTGGACCTCCGAGTGCCTCAGTGAGGGCAGGGGAACCGGTGGAAACCAGCTCAGAAAACCACCAGGAGCCTGGCACTCCACTGCAAAGGAATCTCCCAGTGCATTAGCAGAAAGAGGGAGACAACACTGCAGGGGGCCCCAGGCAGATAAACATCCTGCAGCACCCATCTAAAAGGAGCTGAAGAAAGCTAAAGGAAAGGAAAAGCAGGCAACCTAGAATTGCCTGAAAGTTCCAGCCTTGCTGATTCCAGCCCAACACAAGGTAAGCTGCCAGAAACCTACAGCCTCCAATTCCCAGCATAAGAGGCCCCAGCACGCAAAGCCAGTGACCAAGACCTAGGCTCCCAACACAAGAAGCTTGGGTCAGTACCCTCTGTTCCCCAGCAGGAGAGCTCAATCTCTTTAAAGGCCAGGGAATAAAGAAACACCATGAGTAAAAAGAAACGTACCATAGATTCATATTATGAGAAGAGTGAAGATCAAGACAGAAATTCTGAAGAGGACAACATTGTCAACAAACCCACATCTGCAACAACAAAAGGGAATATGAACTGGTCTGAAGCCCAAAAAGCCTTCTTAGAAGAGCTCAAGAAGGATTTTAATAGTCAAATGAGAGAGGTAAAGAGTCCTTCAAAAATACAATTGGCCAATTGGAAAAAAAATACACTGAAGAAAACAAGTCCCTAAAAAACACAATTGGCCAATTGAAGAAGGAAGGACAAAAACTAACAGAAGAGTACACTGAAGAAAACAAGTCCCTAAAAAACACAATTGGCCATTGAAGAAGGAAGTACAAAAACTAACAGAAGAAAACAATCTGTTAAAAACTAGAATTGGACAAATGGAAACTAATGTCTCTATGAGAGAGCAAGAATCAGTCAAACAGAAACAAAAAAATGAAAAAATAGATGAAAATGTAAAATACCTCATCAGTAAAACAACCGACCTGGAAAATCGACTCAGGAGAGACAATTTAAAAATTATTGGACTACCTGAAAATCATGATGAAAAAAAGAGCCTGGACAGTATCTTTCAGGAAATCATAAAGGAAAACTGCCCAGAAGTCCTAGAACCAGAAGGGAAAATAACCATAGAAAGAATCCACCATCACCACCTGAAAGAGATCCCAAATTGACAACGCCAAGAAATATAATAGCAAAATTCCAAAATTACCAGATGAAAGAGAAGGTGCTGCAAGCAGCCAGAAAGAAACAATTTAAATATCATGGAACCACAGTCAGGATTACACAGGACCTTGCAGCTTCTACATTAAAAGACCACAGGGCATGGAACATGATATTCCATAAGGCAAAGGAGCTTGGAATGCAGCCAAGGATCAATTACCCAGCAAAAATGAGCATCATTTTTCAAGGGAGGAGGTGGATATTCAACGAAATAGGAGACTTCCAAACTTTCCTGATAAAAAGACCAGAGCTCAACAAAAAATTTGATCTTCAAGTACAGGACTCAAGAAGGACTTAAAAAGGTAAATGGGACAGAAGGATACAATATGTTGTTAATAAGGGGGGGCTGTTTAAACCCCTACAAGGGAATATGAGACTTGCAACCCTTGAGAACTGTATTGTTATTACACCTTGTTAAAGGAGTATACATAAAGAGGGTGGATATTAGTTGACTTTGATGTAATGATAAAAAAAAATCTAATCAAGTGGGTTAAATGGATCCAAATAAGTGGATCAATCTGATCTTAGAAAATGTACTGAGAAAGGAGGAGGCAGACAAGGGTAAATTACATTACAGGAAAAGACACAAAATCCTATTACAGCAGAGGGAAAGAAGGGGGGGGAGCATTGTTTGAACCTTACTCTCATCAGATTTGGCTCAAGAAGGGCATAATATAATCAGTTAGGTATAGAAATCTAACTTGCCCTATAGGCAGTAGGAGGGAAAAGGGGAAAGAAAAGGGAGGGGGAAAGAAGGGAGGGAAGCAGCAGTAAGACTAAAGGGGAAGAAAAGGGAAAGGGATAATAAAAGGGGAAGGGACTGAAGGAGGGTGGTCAAAAGCAAAACACTAGTGAAGGGGAAAGGAAAAAGGAGAAAGAAAAGCATAAATGGGGGGAAAAGGATGGAGAAAAAGACACAGATAGTAATCATAACTGTGAATGTGAATGGGATGAACTCTCCCATAAAAAGGAAAAGTATTGCAGAATGGATTAAAAACCATAATCCTACAATACGTTGTTTACAGGAAACACATTTGAAAAAGAGTGACACATACAGGGTAAAGGTAAAAGGCTGGAGCAGAATATATTATGCTCAGCTGAAGTAAAAAAAGCAGGGGTAGCAATCCTGATCTCAGACAAAGCAAAAGCAAAAATAGATGTAATCAAAAGAGATAAGGAAGGAAACTACATCCTGCTAAAAGGCACCATAGACAATGAAGTAATATCATTACTAAACATATATGCACCAAATGGTATAGCATCCAAATTCTTACAGGAGAAGTTCAGGGAGTTACAGGAAGAAATAGACAGCAAAACTATACTAGTGGGGGACCTGAACCTCCCCTCTCAGCACTAGATAAGTCTAACCACAAAATAAACAAGAAAGAAGTTAAGGAGGTGAATAGAACATTAGAAAAGTTAGGTATGATAGACCTCTGGAGAAAACTGAATGGGGATAGAAAGGAATATACTTTTTTCTCGCAGTACATGGCACATACACAAAAATTGACCATGTACTAGGGCATAAAAACCTCACAATCCAATGCAGAAAGGCAGAAATATTAAATGCATCCTTTTCAGATCATGATGCATAAAAATTATATGTAATAAAGGGCCATGGAAAGATAGACTAAAAAATAATTGGAAACTAAATAATCTAATCCTAAAAAATGATTGGGTCAAACAACAAATCATAGAAACAATCAATAATTTCATTCAAGAGAATGACAATAATGAGACAACATACCAAAACCTATGGGATGCAGCAAAGCAGTTCTTAGGGGAAGTTTTATATCTCTAAATGCTTACATAAATAAAATAGAAAAAGAGGAGATTAATGAATTGGGCATACAACTAAAAAAACTAGAAAAAGAACAACTAAAAATCCTCAGTTAAACACCAAATTAGAAACATTGAAAACCAAAGGCAAAATTAATAAAATTGAAATTAAGAAAAATATTGGACTAATAAATAAAACTAAGAGCTAGTTCTATGAAAAAACCAATAAAATAGATAAGCCTTTGGTTAATTTAATTAAAAAAAGAAAGAAGAAAACCAAATTACTAGTATCAAGAATGAAAAAGGTGAAGCTACCACCAAGGAAGAGGAAATTAAAACAATAATTAGGAATTATTTTGCCCAACTATATGCCAACAAATTTGACAATCTTAGTGAAATGGATACATATTTACAAAAATATAAATTGCCCAGATTAACCGAAGAGGAAGTAAAATACTTAAATAACCCCATCTCAGAAAAAGAAATTGAACAAGACATTGATGAACTCCCTAGAAAAAAATCT
Source organism: Phascolarctos cinereus (assembly GCF_003287225.1). Lineage (NCBI taxonomy): Eukaryota > Metazoa > Chordata > Mammalia > Diprotodontia > Phascolarctidae > Phascolarctos > Phascolarctos cinereus. The sequence continues at coordinate 231,261,624 of NW_027555736.1, forward strand.
CCAGGGCCAGATGGATTTACATGCAATTCTATCAAACATTTAAAGAACAATTAATTCCAATACTATATAGACTATTTGGGAAAATAGGTGAAGAAGGAGTCTTACCAAATTCTTTTTATGATACAAATATGGTGTTGATACCTAAACCAGGAAGAGTCAAAATAGAGAAAGAAAATTATAGACCAATTTCTCTAATGAATATAGATGCAAAAATTTTAAAAAAATACTAGCAAGTAGATTGCAGCAACTTATCACAAGAATAATACACTATGACCAGGTAGGATTTATACCAGGAATGCAGGGTTGGTTCAATATTAGGAAAACTATCAGCATCATTGAGCATATCAACACAAAACCAACAGAAACCACATGATCATCTCAATAGATGCAGAAAAAGCTTTTGATAAAATACAACACCCATTCCTATTAAAAACACTAGAAAGCATAGGTATAAATGGAGTCTTCCTTAAAATAATAAATAGCATTATCTAAAACCTTCAGCAAGCATTATATGTAATGGGGACAGGCTAGAAGCATTTCCAATAAGATCGGGGGTGAAACAAGGATGTCCATTATCACCACTGTTATTCAATATTGTACTGGAAACCTTAGCTTTAGCAATAAGAGAAGAAAAAGAAATTGAAGGCATTAGAATAGGCAAAGAAGAAACAAAGCTATCACTCTTTGCAGATGACATGATGATATACTTAGAGAATCCTAGAGAATCAAGTAAAAAACTACTTGAAATAATAAACAACTTTAGCAAAGTTGCAGGCTATAAAATAAACCCACATAAATCATCAGCATTTCTATATATTACCAACAAAGCCCAACAGCAAGAGATAGAAAGAGAAATCCCATTTAAACTTACTGTAGACATTATAAAATATTTAGGAGTCTACCTCCAAAACAAACCCAGGAACTCTATGAACACAATTACAAAACACTTTTCACACAAATAAAATCAGATCTAAATAATTGGAAAAACATCAGTTGCTCATGGGTAGGCCGAGCTAATATAATAAAAATGACAATCCTACCTAAGCTAATTTACTTATTCAGTGCCATACCAATCAAACTACCAAAAATTATTTTATAGAGTTAGAAAAAATAATAACAAGATTCATTTGGAAAAACAAAAGGTCCAGAATATCAAAGGAACTAATGAAAAGAAATGCAGGGGAAGGTGGCCTAGCAATTCCAGATCTTAAATTGTATTATAAAGCAGCAATCATCAAAACTGCTTGGTACTGGCTAAGAAATAGGGAGGTGGATCAGTGGAATAGGTTAAATATGCAAGACACAGTAGTCAATGACTATAGTAATCTATTATTTGATAAACCCAAAGACCCCAGCTTCTGGGATAAGAACCCACTCTTTGAAAAAAACTGCTGGGAAAACTGGAAAAGAGTATGGCAGAAACTAGGCATAGACCCAAATCTCACACCATATACCAAAATAAAGTCAAAATGGGTTCATGACTTAGATATAAAGGCTGATACCATAAGTAAACTGGGAGAACAAGGAATAGTTTACCTATCAGATCTATGGAGAACAGAAGAATTCATGACCAAACAGGAGATAGAGAACATTATGAAAAGCAAAATGGATAATTTTGATTACATTAAATTGAAAAGTTTTTGCACAAACAAAGCCAATGCAACTAAGATTAGAAGGAAGGTAGAAAATTGGGAAAGAATTTTTACAACCAGTCTCTCTGATAAAGGCCTCATTTCTAAAATATATAGAGAATTAAGACAAATTTATAAGAACACAAGCCATTCCCCAATTGATAAATGGTCAAAGGATATGAACAGACAGTTCTCAGATGAAGAAATTAAAGCCATCTATAGTCATATGAAAAAATGCTCTAAATCATTATTGATTAGAGAAATGCAAATCAAAACAACTCTGAGGTACCACATCACACCTATCAGATTGGCCAACATGACAAAACAGGAAAATGATAAATGTTGGAGAAGATGTGGGAAAATTGGAACACTAATACATTGTTGGTGGAGTTGTGAAATGATCCAACCATTTTGGAGAACAATTTGGAACTATGCCCAAAGGGCTACAAAAATGTGCATACCCTTTGATCCAGCAATAGCACTTCTAGGGCTATATCCCAAAGAGATCAAACAAATGGGAAAAGGACCCACATGTACAAAAATATTCATAGCAGCTCTTTTTGTGGTGGCAAAGAATTGGAAATTGAGAGGATGCCCATCAATTGGGGAATGGCTGAGCAAGTTGTGGTATATGAATGTAATGGAATACTATTGTGCTATAAGAAATGATGAACAGGCTGACTTCAGAAAAACCTGGAAAGACTTATGTGGTCTGATGCTGAGTGAAGTGGGCAGAACCAAGAGGACTTTGTACACAATAATAGCCACGTTATACAATGACTAAGATTGTTAAACTGAATCTTCTCAGCATTACGAGGATCTAAGACATCTCCAGAGGCCTCGGGATGGAAAATGCTGTCCACATCCAAAGAAAGAATTATGGAAGTCGAATCACTATCACTTATTTTTACCTTCTGCTGAGTTTTGTTTCATCTTTCTGATGGTTCTTCGTATTGGTTTTAATTTTTACTTACAACTTCACTAATGTGAAAATATGTTTAATGGGTATGTAAATGTAAAGCCTATATCAGATTATGCGCCATCTTGGGGAGGGTCGGGGGGGAGGAACGGGGAGAAAAATTTTCAACTCAAAAGCATATGGAAGTGATTGTTGATAAATCAAAATAAATTAATTTAAAAAAATAGAAAAACAAACAAAAAAAGCTAAACAGAGAAGTTTCGATTTTATCCTAGAGGCAGTAGGGAGTGACTTAGTTGAGTAGGCAAGTGACGTGGTCAGATCTCTCTTTAAGGAAAACCACTTTAACAGCAGATTGTGGGGTTCATCTGAATGATGAGAAACTTGAAGCAGACAGAACATTGCAGTAATCTAGGTGAGAGGGAATGACAGCCTGACATAAGGTGGTAGCTGTGTGAGTAAAGAGAATAGGTCAGATGCAAGAGATGTTGTTGGGTAGAAATGGGAAACAAGACAACTAGGTGGTACATGGGATTGAGTGATGGACCTGGAGTCAGGAAGATCTGAGTTCAAATTCAGTCTCAGATACTATCTAGCAGAGTGACCCTGGACAAGTCACTTAATCTGTTTCTTTAACTGTAAAATGGGGATAATACTAGCACTTACTTCCCAGGGTCATTGTGAGGATCAAATGAGAAAATATTCATAAAGCTCTTAGCTCAATGCCTAACACAGAATAGGTGCTGTATTAATACTAGCTATTATTATTGTTATTATTATTAGACAACTAATTATGTGGGGAGAGAGAGAGAGTAAGAAATCGTGGGTAATGTCAAGGTTACAAACATGGAAGACAACCATAGGTTACTAGTGTTGATAATTCCCTTTCTTTCCCATGATTTTTTCCTTGTGAATCAGGGATTGGACTTGGAGATGAAGAGAAGAGACGTGATGGGATGAAAGGAAAAATAAACCTAACAATTATCATGCTGAATGTGAATGGAGGAGGGTAGAAAAGGTAGCAGTAAACAAAACCCAACATGTTGGTTATAAGAAAAACTTAAAACATAAAATTCACACAATTTTAAATGAAAGGTTGGAGTAGAATTTATCATATCTCAGACGGACCCAAAAAGCAGGGGCGGCAATCACAATCTCAGCCCAGCCAACAATAAAAATAGACATGGCTAAAAGAAATAAGCCAGAGGAATGGGAGCTTAATGGTTTCATGGGGCAGCAGGGAGGCAGGAAAATGGGTAGACATTGTATCTTCATCCAGGCTACTGCAGACCAAGCTGGTCATCACCTGTTTGAAGAGTGTCCTGCTGACTTATACATTCATTTTCTAACAGATGTGGTCCCCATTACAGTTGACATCTGTGGCAAGGTGAATCTAGTGGTCCAATTCTCTCTTTTAAATAAGAAAGACATAGATGTCCCTTGAAAGCTCCTTCAGATGGGCATAATCATTATCCTCTTGGGTACCTTTGGCCATTCTGCTACCTACTAGGCCTCTGAATGGATTCTAAAACAACACGCCATGTTCTGGATCCTCATTTTCTTTGTTGAGTTGGTAGCTGCTGGAATCGGGTTTGTTTTTAGTTACGGATCAAAAACAGCTTTAAGACTAACGATGAGACTGCCTTGAAGCAGTACAATGATATTGCAGTTCGTAGAAGAGAGGTAGTGAACACCACTGCACTGCTCTGGTGGCTAGAAAACTAAAGACTGGGAAAATATTGACTACTTATTTCACAGAGAAAGGATTCCCCTAGAGATGCTGTCTACTACTTAGGAAATGTATTCAGGATCATCTGAAAGATCCAGAGAAGATGTATTCAGGAAGGTTATTTTACATTTACATTTGAACAAATGGTATCCAATTGGAAATGGTAATTGTGGCAGAGATTTCCTTTGGAGTTGCTTGTTTCTAGCAGACTGAGATCTTTTCGCCTTCTGCCTTTCTCGTTCCATCATAAATAACCAGCGTAAGATACCGTAAGCTGGTGGTTGGCAGTTGTCCACCTCTCTGACCAAGGACACTGTCCATCTCATACCCCTTCCACAGAAAGTATCTTTTGGCCTTCAATATTTAAACTGCTGAATAAATGTATGAATAGAGTGACCCAATCGGGAACTGGTTCATGCAGTGATGAGCCCAACACTCACTTCCTTCCAGCTCAGGTTTTCAAAGTTAAATAATGTTCTGAGTAATATTAATCTAGCTCTAGAGGGGATGGTGTTTTAGTATGTTCAGTCGTGTCTGGCTCTCCAGTTGCTAGGGATATTGGAGTGGTTTGCCATTTCTTTCTCTAGTCCATTTTACAAATGAAGAAACTGAGGCAACCAGGGTTAAGTGACTTGCCCAGGGTCACACAACTATTTAAGGGTCTGAGGCCAGATTTCCACTTCGGATGATGAGTCTTTCTGATTAAGCCACTGTGCCGCCTAGCTGCCCCAGCTTGTTTCTCTGTGTTGTTTAAGCATGTGGACAATTCTCACTTTACCTAAGTAGACCATTTGGCAGACCTCTATGTAAAGTGATTTTTATGTAATATCAAGGATCTGGGGAAGAGAAAGGAGGAAGAGGGCCCACTGTGGGGCTGCATGTGGCTTAAGAACTCACTGGGGCTGGGGACACAGAAGCAAGAGCAGGAGGAGAAACATGTGGCCTAACCAAGAGGAAGAAGGCAGGTGAGGCAGACATGTGGGATGAGACAGGAACCCAGAGGAGAGGACAGGCAATAGACCAGGGCGGAGAACCAAGGGTTGGACAGACCAACCGGGCCAAACACAGGGCAGGTGGGCAGAATGGGCAAGGGTCTTCTCTGGCATCAGAGGTTCCGAGCCAAGCCCCTTAGCCAGCAGCTGTGGTACATCAGCCTTGCTTCCACTTGAAGGGGAAGTTTTAAGGATATTTTTTAGATTGTCTTTTTTTTGGGGGGGAGGTCATATAGCCCCAACCAAGGAGCAAGAGTGGAGAGAGGGAGAGAGAGAGACAGAGACAGAGAGAGAGACAGAGACAGAGAGACAGAGACAGAGAGACACAGAGACAGAGAGAGAGAAACAGAGACAGAGACACAGAGACAGAGAGAGAGAGACAGAGACAGAGACACAGAGACAGAGAGACAGAGACAGAGACACAGAGAGAGAGAGAGAGAGAGAGAACAACACTTACTGTACAGCAGAGTTAATGTAGGTTTTTTTTGGAATGTGGATTTCTTTCAGAATTCTTTATACAAAGTCAAATTTGGATAATGCAATTTTACATAAAGGGAGAACTGTAATCCTCTCATCCTTCAGCTTTAGAGTGTCTTCTAGTGGCTTGGGAAGGTGAACCTTGTTCACCGGCACTGCCCATCAGAGATTCTCTCGTCTGACTGCGCGGTGTAAGTGCAGTCAGCTTCTGTGTTTCCTGGGCTGTGTTCTGCTTCTGAGCATAGAGGTCACATTGTGCATCTCACAAACTGTCACAGCTGTCAAGTGGTGCTTAAAGGTCTCTGAACCAATATGCTGTCACCAAAAGACACAAATGTTCTGTGTTTGACCAGGGTTCAATGTTTCTTTCTTTTACCTCCTAAATCAAAAGTTTGATGTCCATTTTTATAGGTTTCTTTCCTTTCCCTTTTGTTTTTGTCTTTAGGAAGGCCGCAATTATTTCTTAATTATGCTGTAGTGATTTGGTTTTCCTGAAGGGACTTGTGGGTAGCAGTTGTTTCCATTAGCTTTAGCTGCTGCTGTTTCCCAACCAGACTGGGAAATGACTTGATTGTCAGTATTATGTGCTACTCCACCTTGTATTCTTGTGTACTGATTTGTGTTTGGGGCCAATAAACCCACCGAACAGTTGAATATTGTCTTGTGGGTCTTAAAACCCAATGAATAGTTGAATATTGTCCTTTAAAGAAAAAAGAGATAAGCAGGGAAGCTACAGTGGCTTAAAGGCACTATAGATAATGAAACAATATCAATATTAAATATACATACATCAAATGGTATGGTATAGAAGAACTTAAAGGAAAAGCTAACTGAACACCAGGAGAATGAGACATTAATATATTAACTGCTGGGGACTTCTTTTAGACCTACGCAATCTAACAAAGATAGATAAGAAAAAGTTAAAATAAGAATGGAATTTTGAGGAAAAAAAAATCAGACAGGATGTGATTATGCAATGAGAATTATGACACATGCATAATAGACTAATAAAAATAATAAAAATCATATGATTAAATTAATAGATGATTTCAAAACCTTCAACAAAATGTTATGGAAGACAGTCCCTCAAGCAAACACAATCTGCTCTTCCTGGTACCCACTCGTGAATATTTTGCGCTTTTACTTCTGGAAATGAACAATACATGTTATAGAGGACCCTGTTAATTTGCTTTGGAGCATGTGCAAATATTCTCTGTTTCATTTCCACTTACTACACAATGATGAAAGTCCTTTTAATTGTCTGTGAGCTAGCATGAAGTGAGCAAACACAAGGTTCAAATAGAGGAACTCAAGTTCTCACTTCCTGCTGCCTTTCAAATAAAGAATTGCTCTAAGTCTCTGGACTGGGGGAGGGAACAGCCACTCTGGCAGCCATATCTCACCACCAGGTCCACCGTGTGGCCAGGGAATGCATGGCTCTGCTGTCTCTTCTGCCCATTGTGATTTTTCTTGCTTGATCTTAGGTGAATGAATATTGGAGATGAGACGACCTTGTGAGCTTTGAAAGTTCCAGAGACCTCCAAAGCCTGGGGCCCCTGGCAGCCCTGAGAAGCAACCTGTATGACTTAACCCAGCAGTGAATCAAACCAGCAGCTGAGACACTGTGTCCTAGAAGCAAGGGAGGGCCTCATCCAGCAGCTGTGTCTCTACTGAAGTGAACTTAATGGGGCAAATGTAGGGGTGTGCTAGAGCCTCTGGAACCAAGCCAAATATTTAATTTTTAGTAGGAGCATTTACAACTCAGAAATAAGCAAACACTGCAAATCAGACATGGCATCTAAAGGATGTGTTCATTATTGCTACCTTTTACATTTATTTATGAGTTCTCTTTTCCTTAGTACGTGGTCTAGTTTTGTAAAAGGTCTTTGTAATGCTAGGAATACGTAAGGTTCCTGTATTATGTTATTATTTGGAAATGCTATTGATTTTGAGGATTTATTTTGTAGCCTGCAACTTTGCTGAAGCTGTTAATTGAATATCTTTGCTAATTCCCAGTGGTTTTCCAAGTAAACCATTATGTAATCAGCAAACAGGGAATGTGTTATCTTTTCTTTACCTATCATTATTCCTTTCAATCCTTTCTTTTTTTCTTATTGCAATTGCCAGCATTTCCAGAACCATACTAAATAATAGTGGGGGGAATGGGATTCCTTGCTTCACTTTGTATTTATTGGAAAAGGTTCTGGTGTATCCCCATTGTATATGATACTTGCTTCCGGTTTTAGATAAATGCTTTTTAAAATGATATTTTAAAGGTCCCTTTGTGCCTGTATTTTTAAAGTTTTTTATAGCATAAGAGAGTGTTACACTTTGTCAAAGGCTTTTTTCTGCATCTAATGAGTTGATCATGTGGTTTTGAATGTTTTGGTTTTTAATATGATCATGTTGACTGTTTTCCTAATGTTGACCCACTCTCACATCCCTGGTATAAATCTCACCTAATCAAAAAGAATGATTTCTTGGATAAATCTCTATAATCTGTTTAGTTTAAAATTTTTGAATCAATGTTCCTTAAGATAGTGACCTACGGTTTTCTCTCCACATTTTATCTTTCCCTGGTTTAGGTACTAGGGCTATATTTGTCTCATAAAAGGATTTTGGTAAGGTTCTTTCTCAGTTTTTGAGATTAATTTGTCAAGTGTGCATGCTAACTTTATTTAAAAGTTTGATAGAATTGTCCTATGAATCCCTCATATTCAGGAGTTTTTTATCTTTGGTAGTTCCTGTACAGCTAGATCTATTTCCTTTTCTGAATGCAGGTTATTTATGATCTCTATCTGGTCTTCTGTAAGTTTGGGTTTTTTATATTTTTGGGTATTCCTCTATTTTTTGTGTTCTCAGTTTTGTTAGCATGTAACTGTGATAATATATTCTGATAATTATTTTTATTTCTTCTGGTTTGCTGTGATTTCACCTTGCTCATTTGCTATTTTATTGATTTTTAGCTTCTATCTTTAATCAGGTTAGCAAAAGGTTTGTCCACTTTATTAGTCTTTTTCATAGAACCAACTTTTAATTTTATTTATTTATCATTTCTATGGGGTTTTTTATTTCTGCTTTGTCTATTTTCCTTCTAATTGTAATGTCTTTTTTGAGCTTATTATAAGCTTGTTTATTTGTTGATTTTCTAGCTTTAAAAAATGCATATTCAGTTCAATAATCTTTTTCTATTTTGTTAATGTATGATTGTAAGATATGATTTCCCCCAAAGACTACATCCCAGTTGATATGTTGTTTCATTATTATCATTTTTAACATGATTATTCATTGTTCCTATGATTCATTCTTTGACTCACTTATTATTATTTGTGAGTTCATTGTTAAGTCTCCATTTGAGTCTGTATGTGGTCCCTGAACCAATTTCTATTTTTATTGCATTATGGTCTATAAAGGATTTTTTTTTGACTATTTCTGCCTTTTTGCATTTATTTCCAATATTTCTGTTCCCTACTACATGGTCAATTTTTGAAAAAGTTTCATGTGGTGCATTTAGAAGATACCTTAAATCCTTTAACTTTAGCTTCTCCAAAAATTTATTTAGTTCTATATTTTCCCTCTGGAAGAGAGGAGTCAACCTTGGATGACATCAAGATTATGAGCCTAGGTGACTGGGAAGGTGTTGGTGCCCTCAACATAATGGGGTTATTTGAAAGACAGGAAGATTAAAAAGGGGAAAATAATAATGAATTTAGTTGGAGACATGTTAAATTTGAGGTGTCTATGAGCTATGCAGTTTGAGATATCCAATAAGCAGTTAGTGATTTGAGAATGGAACTCAAGAGAGAGGGCAGAGCCGGATATATCTGGGAATCACATGCATAGAGTAATTGGCAATTGAACCCCGGGGAGCAGGTGAAATCACAAAGCAAGATAGTATAAGGGAAGAGGGTCAAGGACAGAGAGAGCCTTGGTGGGGGTGGGGGGGAACAACCATGGTTAGTGGGCGTAACCTTGATGAAATCCAGCAAAGTATTCTGAAGAGTGAGAGAATAGTGTCATGAAAACCTTGAGAAAAGAGATTATCAAGGAAAAAGCTAGAGAGGTCAAGAAAAGTAAGGATTAAGAAAAGTCCATCACATTTGACAATTAAGGAGATAATTGGTTACTTTGTAGAAAACAGTTTCAGTTGAATGATGAGGACAGAACCCTGATTACAGAGGGCTTAGAATCTAGTCAGAGGAAAGGAATTAGAGGCATTGAGTATGGAGAGTTTTTTCAAGGAGTTGAGTTTCAAGGGGTTTCAGGGATGAAAGCTAGTGAGAATAGTCAGATCAAGTGAGGTTTTTTAAGGATAGCTGAGTCATGGACATGTTTGTAGGCTGTAGGGAAAGACTGAAGATTAATGAGAGTGTGGGTGATATGGATGAAAGTGGCTGGAGAAGATAAGATAAGAAGATATGCAATCTAGGCACGTAGAGGGATTTGGAGAAGGGTCATCTCTTCAAATGAGATTGGAACAGAAGAGGAGACAGTGGCAGAAGAGGAGAAGAGAAGAGGTGCTCTTGAAGAACATACTCAAATTTTTTTGGTGAAGAATGAGGCATGATCCTCTTTGAAGGGGATAATGGCACACTCCCTTGGGAGGCTTGAGGAAGGATAAAAAGGGTTCAAAAAGCTGCTGTAGTGAATGGGACAGCAAATAGAATAAGAGAGATGTTAAAGGCTGGTGTTGCTGCAGTGGGAATCCGTTTGAAATTATATAACATAAATTTATAGTGGACCGAGTCATTATGCTTTCATGACTTTCTCAAGCTCCATTCAGCAGCATGTGAATAAGAACTAAGGTGCCAGATGATGGGAATAATACAAGGCTGAAGTTTAGTAAGGCATAATCAACAAAAGAACAAGGAGTCAATGGGCTCAGGTCTAGAGACACAGAATTGCATTGATTATGCCAGGGTTTAAGATAGGGATTGGCTAAGATAAGGAAGGGTGTTAAGAGTACCAGGGTGATGGCCTGGAAAAAAACTGAGGAGTGGAAGGATTGGACGTCATGATAAATAATAACAACCTCAAAAGACTTAAGAACTCCAATCAATGTAATGACCAACCATAATTGCAGAGGACTAATGATGAAGCACAGAGAGGGGATAGATCCAATATAGAGAGTGTAACACGAATTGTTGGATAGAGTCAATGTAGACATTTTGTTTTGCTTGCCTGTTATGTCAGTTTTGTTTTTCCTTTTTTCTTTCTCAGTAGGTGTAGGCGTAGGAGGGAGAGAAAATAAGTATGTATCAAGTGGAAAAAAAAGAATCTATTTTCAAATTCATAAGTAGTATATGCAAACATAGGCAATGTAGCATAGTAGATATAGAGAACTGGCCTTGGAGGAAGACCCGGGTTCATGCCCTACCTTTGACACATACTGGCTGTGGGAGCATAGGTAAATCCTTTGGCAACTCAATGCTCTAGGCAACTCCTTAAGACTACAATTTGCAGGGACAGCTAGGTGGCTGCAGTGGATAGAGCATTGGTCCTGGATTCAGGAGGACCTGAGTTCAAATTCAGCCTCAGACACACAACACTTACTAGCTGAGTGACCCCAGGCAAGTCACTTAACCCCATTGCCTACCCCCCCCCAAAAAAAAAGGACTATAATTTGCAGAGAAAGTGACAGTCTACATATTGGAATAAGAAGTTACAAACCAATTTCGACTCTAACCCTAACTTTAATTCTAAATCTAAATTCATTTCTAACCCTAATTTTAATTTTCTAACCCTAAACTTAAATTTGTTTCTACATTCATTTCTATCACTAACTAACTTTACCTCTGACTCTGCCTTCACCTCTGACTCTAGCCCTAACCCTAAAGTTATTTTTACACCGATGAAATCACAAGTCATTCTTCAATTGATAAATGGTCAAAGGATATAAACAGGCAGTTTTCAGAAGAAGAAATCAAAGTTATCCATAGTCATAAAAATGCTCTAAATCACTATTGATGAGAGAAATGTAAATTAACACAACTCTGAGGTACCACCTCACACCCAGCAGATTGGCTAATATGACACACACACAAAAAGGGAAACAATAAATCTTGGAGGGGATATGAGAAAATTGGGGCACTAATTGACTGTTGGTGAAGTTGTGAATGGACTCAATCATTCTGTAGAGCAATTTGGAACTGTGCCCAAAAGGCTCTAAAACTATGCATGCCCTTTGACCTAGAAATACTGCTACCTGATCTGTATCCCAAAGAGATTGAAAAAGGGGAAGGAGAATGACCTATTTGTACAAAGGTGTTTATAGCAGCTCTCTTTGTGGTGGCCAAGAATTGGAAATGGAGGGGATGTCCATCAACTGGGGAATGGCTGGACAAGTTGTGGTATTTGATTGTGATGGGATACTATTGTGCTAAAAGAAAAGACAAACAGAATTATTTCAGAAAAGCCTAGAAAGACCTATATGAACTGATCCAAAGTGAAGTGGGTAGAACCAGGAGAACACTGTACACAATAACAGCAACATTGTACGATGATCAGCTGTGAATGACTTAACTATACTCAGCAATATGATGATCCAAGACAATTCCAAAGGACTCATGATAAAAAATGCTATCCACCTCCACAGAAAAAACTGATGGAGTCTGAACACAGATGGAAGCATACCATTTTTCACTTTTTAATTTTTTCAGGGTTTTTTTTTTTAAATCTGTGTTTTCTTTCACAACATGACTAATATGGAAATATGTTTTGCATGATAGCACGTGCATGACATATCAAATTGCTTACCATTTTGGGAGGAGAAGAATAAAGGGAGAGAATTTGGAACTCAATTTTTGTAAATGAGTGTTAAAAATTGTTTTTAGATGTAATTGGGAAAAAACAAAATATTATCAAAAAAAAATTTAAAAAAAGATATCTAACTTTCGTTTGTAGTGTAGTTGTTCAAATACTCCAGGCCTTTTATCTATACTTAGCTTCTGCCTTTCCAATAGAAATTCCCATACTTTCTTTGTCATGATCTAACATGATTCAATGACTTTAGAGCTTGAGTTTGATATTAACTGTATGACCTTGGGTAAATCATCTCTACAGATTGGATGTTGACTTCTCATCTATAAACTGAATGGGTTAGAATCTGTCACCTCTAAGGTCCCCTCCAGCCCCGTGTCCCTTGGGAATCACAGATCTCCTCATCAAAAACAATTATAATAGCTAATTGGTCTTGCTGCTTCCGGTCTTTGCTCCTTCCCAGTTCATACCCTGCCCCCACAAAAAAGTCTCCCTAGTACAATCGCTCCCATACTCAAAAATCTTTAATGATCCTCTAATGTTTATTAAGATGAAAGAGACAAGTTCCTGAACCTGACCTTAACGTTCCTCCACAGTCTGCCTCCAATCTCCCTTTCCAGCCTTGTTTCAGTCTGTCCATCTCATATACTATACATTTTAGCCAGGCCATATCATTGGCATTCCCCCAATCTTGTCCACCCCTTTCTGCTTTTGTGAGTTTTCACAGGTTGTGTCCACACAGAGAACAACACTCCATCCACCTCTTTACCCGCTGAGATATTTCTCATCCTTTAACACCCTTCTCAAATGTCAATTCTCCTTTGAAGCCTTTCCTAATCACCCCAGATTAAAATGAGCTATTATTATTTGTCTCATGTATCTTGATGGCATCACATCCTGTTTTCTATTTCATTCATTTCTGAATGTGTCTTGATCTTCCTTATTAGACTTCAAGCTCTCTAAGGTCAGGAGCTATGTTCTTCCTGGTCTTCAGTCAGGTAGCACAGTGAATAGCATTGGACCTGGAGCAAGGAAAACCTGAGTTCAAGTCTGGCCTCAGACACGTAGCTATGTGACTCTGGGCAAGTCACTTAATCTCTGTTTGCCCCCAACTTCCCCATCTGTAAGATGGGAATAATAATAGCACCTACCTCCTAGGCTTGTTGAGATAATATAACTGTACAGTGTTTAGCATAGTGCTTGGCACATAGTAGGTGCTATATACCTTTTCATTACCTATCAAGGTTGTCACGAGGATAGAAGGAGATATTTGTAAAGTGCTTTGTAAACCTGAAGGTCCCATAGAAATGCCAGCTATCATTAGTATTAGTGTTATCTTAGTATCCACAGTACCTCGCGTAATTAGTTTAAAATAGGCAATTAATAAATGTTTGTTCAATTGAGCTAGGAAATGAGATGGTTCAAAAGATTAGAAGTTGTACTGAGAGGGGAGTTTCCCCTTTCAATGTTATTGAAGGTAGAGGAATTCTGAGTGGTGATGCTTGTCATGAAAACTTATTCAGAGTGGAAGTGAGGCACCATGATTGAGGGGTTTGAGGAATTCTAGGCCCAGGGGGTAAGGGTTAATGACATGAATATTGACACCACCAAGGAGGATGACAGGATTTGAAGGGAAGAAAGCCAGGAAAATTACAACTTCCTATGCTCTCTAGTCTATAAAGCATGTGTGAATTTGTCAGCTTCTCTGTTATTCACTCTAGCTATCAATCAAATTCCCTAAGGCAACTAGGTGGCACAGTAGATATAGTACTGGGCTTGGAGTCAGGAAGACTCATCTTCCTGAGTTCAAATCTGGCCTCAGACACTTACTGGCTGTGTGACCCTGGGCAAGTCACTTAACCCTGTTTGCCCCAGCTTCCACATCTGTAAAATGAGCTGGAGAAGGACATGACAAACCACATCAGTATCTTAGCCAAGAAAACCCTAAATGGAATCATGAAGAGTTAGACATGACTGAACAACAACACCAAATCTAGTTCCCACTACTCTTCTTGCCACTGATGTTAAATTTTGTACCTGCCCTGGAACCCAGCCTAGAAGTTGTTGATTCCAAAAGCTGATGTGGAATTTTTTTTTAAACTGGGTCTCTCTATCTCACCCTGACTATCAGTACATGGCCACTCCTGGACCCTGTCTCACCAGTCATCAGCACAAGAGCTTTGCTCTGTTCTGTTTCATCCCTCCTTAGACAGCCTGGTGCTCCACCCACTCATTCTCTTGTGAGGCTCAAAAAATTCAGAGACATTGTTTCTGGGTAATTTAATCATTTTATTAATAAGGCCAGCATAGTTCTTAATAAAAGGATAGTAATTTGGCCATCTCTCTTAGATCAAAGACTCCTCCTCATGGTGGTGGGCTCACAGTTTACATGCCCTTCGAAGAGTAGGTGTTCCTGAGGAGTACCAATCAACTCCGATTGGTTAACATAATGGGAGGTAGGCTATATTAACGTGAGAGTCTTGGAGTACATAACTTGGGTCACCCAAATCATGGTCAAAGAGACTTCAGTTTCTGTATCACCTGTTTTGACAAAAGGGAAAATTAACACTTTTCCAGACCTGTCTGAGTAAACACAATGGACAGGAATACACCCATTAGGCCAAATTTAGAATTTCTTTTACTGTCTGATTAGATCTTGGCCTGGGTAAATCTTTAAGAGAGATTTCCCACACTGGTTGGTTTCTGAACGAGGAAGTAGAAAAGGTGAAGAACTCTGGTTCTGAGTCAATAATTAGTTATTAAATACAAGAGAGAAGTATTCATTTCTCACATTGTTCTGTTGTCAGGGGCTCACCATATTGGGGCACAGACTTAAGATCAGCTCTAGCCTACTAAAGCTCATCACTCCCGAGTTCAAGCAATCCATCAATCTTGGTCTCCCTAGCGGCAGGAATCATAGGCACGTCCCACCATTCCTGGCACCTGCTACCGAACTTAGCAGTAGGAACTCAGCAGGTAGAATGGCCTAAGTCAAAATAATGTTCCCCAATATGAAAACTTTGATTCCTGAATTTCTGATTCTGATGCTTCTTCCTCCAACCCCCCTCCCCCCGCCATCTGTGTACCTCTGATTTTGACTCAGCTTCCTTTGAACACCCTTTGCTTCCAATTTTTAGACAATTTCAGTTCTAAGAATCATATCCCTGAAGGTCAGAGTCATACAAACAGTGACTGCAAAAGTCCTATGACTTCTTACACAGGCACACCCAAGATAATAAGGAAAGGCAATGTGAAAGTTGGGTTGCTTTCTCTGAATATTTCAAATGTATTTTCAAAATGCAAAACAATACTTCCTACCGTAGTCTTATTGTAACAAATTTACTTTCACCAAAGGCATATAAATGAATGAATATGCATTTAATTTTCTGAATTCTTCCAACTGAATTTTTCTTTTTCCAGCTTGTATGTAGTCAGCCAGTAAATAAGCATTTGCAAAATGTTTACTATGTGCTAGGAACTCTGGTAAGCACTAGGATTACAAAAACAAGCAAGCAAGATAGTGCTTTACACTCTAATGGCTACAATGACAAATATCAGGATGGGAGCAGCAAACTGGAGTCAGCCCAGCGGACATGGCTTGGGTGGGGCGGGCCTGGGACTAGGCCAGAGAAGGGGAAGGCTCACCAATCATCACCCAGGGCCCCAGGATAGGGAGCTTGAGTTCAGGTGGGAAGAGAAGTGGAGTGCAGACAGCATATCTTGGTAATGGCCAGGAAGTGGCCTGGGCTGGGGTCTGTAATAGATAAAGTCAAATTAGAATCCAAAGCTTCATGTGCAGGGGTATAAATTTTGGTGGAAGAAGATCAGAGTTTAGGCAGCACTGATATAGGCATCAACTACCCTTGCAATCTCTACCCCTGCTGCAATTTTTTTGGGCTTAATTGCCCAAGGGGAGCATTCATTTCTTTTTTGGTACAAAGTGGGAAAGAAAAAGGGAATAAGCATTTATTTAATACAATCTACTATGTGCCAGGCACTGTGCTGAGCATTTTACAAATACTATCTTATTTGATCCTCACAACAATCCTAAGAGGTAGGTACTATTATTATCCCCACTTTACAGTTGAGGAAACTGAGGAAGACAGAGGTTAAATAACTTGCCTAGGATCACACAGCCAGTAAGTGTCTGAGGCCAGATTTGAACTCAGGTCTTCCTGATTGCAGGTCCTGAGCTCTATACACTGTCCCATGTAGCTGCCTTTAAAATGGAGAAGAGCAGCAATGAAAATTTCCAGCCTCTGTACTGCTGCTCCCCTCAATAATGACATGAAGGACATGACTATTCCCTAGAAAACTCATCTCTGAACTGCCCACCTACCAGCCCAGAAACCTGCAAATTGTCTTGGCTTGCTGGGAAGAAGTAGCAACATGGTCTGATGTGTCATAGAACCTTTTACATGTTCTCTGTCATGGTTAGATTCTGTCCTCTCTTGTTCCTTATCATCCCTAGTAGTAGTTTAATAATCACAGGTCCATCCTTTTTGTGTCTCAAGTCTTGCATCCTTTGAGAATTTCATAGGAGCTTAGCTTTATTGCTGAAAAGGACCACAGAAGCCATATAGGGGCCAAATGACCTTTCATTTTACAGATGAGGAAACTGAGGCCCATAGAGATTAAGTGACTTGCCCAGGATAGTAAACACTGGAGTGAGATTTGAGCCCCAATCCCTTTACTCCAGAGCTTACTCTCTTTCCACTAGTCTGTCCTGGAGCCTTCCAAAGTAGCTGTCCAGTTCCTGAATACCGTCAAGCCAGTCTCTATAAGGTACAAAAGCAAACATGCCCAGAAGGATACGACATTCTTTCCCCTCTTCTGCTGCAGCTTAGTTTATACCTGAGAGGTCCTCCTGTTACTTGTGTCACCTATCTAAGTCCTGGGATGTAGCACAGTTGGTCTGGCTGTCTATAACATAGCTGTAGCTAAATTTGAGAGACAAGTCAGTTTTAACCACCTTCTCCATAGAGGTGATCTGTACTATATAACTTCTGAGGCCATGCACAATATAGTCACAGACTCACAAAGACAACTTCGTCAAGGTATACAGATGTCACTCATGTGACAGAAGAAGAAATTATATAGCATCCCCAGACCACCCAGCCATACTATTGTACTATTTGCCTGAGTCCTGCCTCATCCCTGCTGTTTGTAGTCCCTTCATAAAATTCCCAATCAATCAACAAGCATTTATTAACCACCTACTATGTGCCAGGCACTATGCTAGGCATTGGAGATACAAAGGCAAAGATGAAACAGTCTCTGCCCTCAAGGAGTTTACGTTGTAGGGGGGAGGACAGCACATAGGAGGGAGATGTGCATATAGGTGTTTATAAAATCAGCACATATCGTTAAAAATAAATACAAGCAAATACAGAAAGTTAGTCTGGGATAGTGACTAGAGAGCTACCTTCTCAGTCAGGAAGATCTGGGTTCAAGTCTTGCCCCTAATACATACTGGCTGTGTGACCTTGGGGAAGTCACTTAACTTCTAAGTGCTCCCATATACTCTAAGACAAGTTAGAGAAAAAGTACCAATCTTCACTGGCAGAGGAAATTCCTCCCTGGAAGGCCCCTGCACCAGTTAAATCACAAGTCTAGTAAAAAAAAAAAAAGAAAAATATGGATGTATTCAAGAGTATGGCTACCCCAACACATTTAGTTACCAGCTCTTGCTTCATTTGAAAATCTCAATAGCTGCCACCAAAGAACCAGCAGAGGAAATCAGGAAATTTTCCCACCTAGAATTTTCATTATACTCAGCTGTTCTGTATGAATACTCATTGTTCATTTGCCCTGGTTCCCTGCTTTAGCTGATCTTTATTCCTGGATGGCCTCAAGGCCATATGTAGTTCTCTTTGACCTGACTAGTTCTCTGGTGTATGTTCCTTCTCCTCTTTCTCTTCCTCTCTACTAATTCTCAAATCCTCGATTTGCCAGCTGAACCTAATAAGTTCCCGGTCTCAGGCTATTGCAGTTGGCTATTTACTCTCCTATGTTCCAAGCCCATCCCCAATTTCTCAAAGAATTAGCAGCTGGTTGTATATTCTATCCTCTGCTTTTGTCTACTTCACTTCTCCCCTACTGTCCTCTCTAAATCTTCTCACATTCACCCTCTTGCTGTAAAATGTTCTACACAGGAAAAGGTGGTGGGGGGGGGTTGAATTCTGCTTACGTGTTTTGAGATCACGAACAAGCTATTTTCTGCCTTTTAGCATAAACTCTCCTGACTCCTGAGCAAGCTCCTCTGAGGGGAAGGCACCCAAATGAACTTTGCACTGCTTTTCTCAGTTATTAGATTTGCAGTGGAAAACCTAATACATCATTTCTTCTCATTAGGTAAAATTATTTTTTCAGTGTGACTCAATCCAGATGAAAGCTATTAAGTGGTAGCATACCATAGAGGAGATTACAGAGGAAGGAGGGCAAGGGAGAAGTAATGGAGACAAGGGAGAAGTAATAAGCTGCTGGATGAATGCTTCAGGTTATCTATTCCCAGAGGAAAGGAGATCTGAGAAGCGGGGCTCCACAGCAAAGGGAAAGGAAAAAATCACAATGTGCAGAATTTCCTTCCTCAGCCATCTTGCCAGGGCTTCATAAAATCACAGAATTTAAGAGTTGGGAGGGACTTGGGTGACCATTCCTGTCCAACAGGAAAGGAATACCCACAGTAGCATACCTAACAAGTGACAATTCAGTGTCTACTTGAAAGCCTCCAATTTGGGAAAGCCACCACCTTTCCGGGCAGCCCATTTCATTTTTCAACAGATTTATCATCCAAGGTTGTATATTTAGCCCCTGGGTAAAGTAAGACCATTTTTCTGATCAGTTACTGGTATAAATCGAGGGACAGGGCAATTTAATTTCAAGTTAGAATCAGGAATTAGGAAGTTTACCTTCATAGGTAATTGCGGGGCAGGGGAGAAACATAAACAGTACCAAGTGAGAGTAGCATCAGAGCATTACCAAGTCTGGCTGAGTCTTTTGCAAGGATTCAGGCCATTCATCTTAAGAGGGACAGCATGGGTACAATATTCCAAGGGAATAAGACCAAAATCATTATCTAAATTGCTAAGTTAGGGTCACAGCACCTACTTGTTGAGGTAGCATGTCATTGAAGATTTAATGCTGGACATTAGAATTCTGCCTCAGACACATTAGCTGTGTGACTACTGGCAAAGTCACTTGACCTGTCTTAGTCTCAGTTTCTTGATCAATAAAATGGGGAGAATAATAGCAATTCCCTCACAGGGAAGTATTATTGTAAAGATCACATGGGATAATGTATTTTAAACACTTCATTTACCTTAAAGTACACAGTGTTTGACAAATAGTAAGCACTTAATAAGTTCTTGTGTTTTTTGACCGACTGATTGATTGATTAAAAGAGCTCAATGAGGACATGCCTCAAAGCCGTCTGAGGCTTTAAGCTGGCTCTTTGTCTTTGTTCAGTTTTTCAGTTGTGTCTGACTCTTCATGACTCCATTTTTGGGTTTTCTCAGTAGAGATACTAGAGTGGCTTAACATCTCCTTCTCCAGCTCATTTAACAGATGAGGATACTGAGGCAAACAAGATTA
The DNA here is from genome assembly GCF_003287225.1 of Phascolarctos cinereus. Lineage (NCBI taxonomy): Eukaryota > Metazoa > Chordata > Mammalia > Diprotodontia > Phascolarctidae > Phascolarctos > Phascolarctos cinereus. The sequence goes on from NW_027555736.1 coordinate 231,281,724, forward strand.
AGGGACTACCCCAGGGTCACACAACTAGCAAGTGTCTGAGGCCAGATTTGATCTCAGGTTTTCCTGACTTCAGGCCCTGTTCTGTATCCGTTTCACCACCTCGCTGCCTGTATCCAAAAATACAACTGAGAAGAAGCTTGCTCCCTAAGCTTAAAGTTGCGTCCATGCCTTTTCTCCACCCGCTTATCCATATGGAAGACTGAAAAAGACTTAGGGTTCAAAAATAGGAAACTCTGAGTCCCAGTTTGGTTTGGTAGTTTTTGAATGAATAACCATTATCTGTCTAATAATCTTACCTTCAGAGATTAAAATTTGGAGATATATGGAATGTTCATAATAAGCTAGCATTGAATCTCTGACAGAGGGACCCAAGCTCCTGGATCAGGAAGAGTATCTCAAAGAGAAAAGTAAGCCTGAAATTATTCATTAGGCTAATCCCTGATGCTGAGACTCTCCTGTTGGGGAGACAGGCTGAAGCAGACAAAACTGTGATGGAATAAGGCAAGAGAACCCAATGGGGAGGCTTTGTTGGCCCTTAGCAAGGGTTTCTGCCATTTTGTTAAAAAAAAAAAAGACTATTGCTAGAAAAAAAAATCTGAGCCTTATGCTTACAGTATACCTACTCCTCCTTGGAGGAAGAGATAGGTAAGGTCTTCAGCTGTGCCAGAAACTGGAACCATTGATCAGTACCCATCTGATCACTATCCAGAATTCAGTGGTGTTGACTACATGTAGTATAAGGCCAGTAGGGAGTAGGTCTAGCAAGAAGAGCAAGCCCTTCACAACGTGGTCCCTTCCTACCTTTACAGTCTTCTGTTCATTTGACTCTGCTCTACACATTCTTTGATCCAGCAAGGATTGCCTTCTTGCTATTCCTCACAGGAGGGAGACTAGGTGGCTGGGTCTGGAGTCAGGAGGATTCATCTTCCTGAGTTCAAACCTGGCCTCAGACACTTACTTGCTATGTGACCCTGGGTAAGTCACTTAATCCTGTTTGCCTCAGTTTCCTCATCTACAAAATGAGCTGGAGCAGGAAATGGCAAACCACTCTAGTATCTTTGCCAAGAAAACGCCAAATGGGGTCATGAAGAGTCAGACACGTCTAAAAAACTCCTGAACAACAACAACAATCTTCACACAAGGCAATCCATTTCCCACCTTTGTTCCTTTGAACTGGCTCTCCAGGCCTGAAATGTTCTCCCTCACCTCTACCTCTTAGCTTTCCTGGCTTCCTTCAAGATTCAGTTCAAATCCAGCTCAGATTCTTATAATCTAGCCAATAGCTCATTAATGTTCAGATTCCTTAAGAGTCTGGCCAATATGGTGGATGTTCTAATAAACCTTGTCTTTGGCTGAAAGAAAGCTAGGGTCAAATTCTCTTGGGCAGGACCTGTGTCTTGTGATTTTGGGGTCCCAGCACCCCTTAGCCCCTAAACCTCAACATTTTGGTGGCCCTCATGGGGAAAACTGCCTAACTCCAAGTTCTTCTCCAGCCAAGACTGGGAGGTATGTAATCCTCCCCTCCTTCTTTGTTGCTCTGAAGTTAGGGTCACTCTCCAAGTACCTAGGAAGGCTTGGAGGCAGACAGTTACAAAGCTGTCTCACACTCAGCCTGACACTCTCAGGCTCTTGGCCCACCAGTTCGGTTCGAGGCCATGGACCTACGTATACCTTCCACAGCATAGAGGACAAGGATGGATGTCCTATCTGGAAATGTATGCCCAATTCTGTTAATTCTCTCAGTGCTAGGGAATTGTGAAAACTGCAGGTACTTTTTGGTTCCCTGAGGCTTATTTACTCCCTTCTCTCTAAACCCCTGGATCCTCCTTCATGGAGGTTACAGGGAAAAGTTAGAACAACCAAAAACATCTTAGCAGATTCTGGAGGTTTTGTGATTGATCACTGAGTTCTGAAACACCTCCCCTTGAATCTAGAGGGTATTTGTTAACCCATCTCATAGGAGAAGAGAGTTTCACCCTTTCCCCTTCACCTTTGATTTCTCCCTCCCCTACCTGGGGAAAGGAAGGAGGGACGAGGGGCAGCAGCTACAGCATGGGCCCCACTTGCAATGGACTTGGGCCCTAGGGCAACCTTTGCCTGGAAGCATCACCCAGGTTCAGCATATCCTGCTCAAGGTAAAGAAGCTAACCTCTGAACCTGGGTTAGCATGCTCTTTTAAAGTTGTGGTTTTAACTGTTAATAATGAGACGTTGATTCTCTGTGTAAATTAATTTGGAAATGCATTTAACAAAACTGAAGTCACCTGATTGGTAATGCGCTGTTTCAAGTTTCAAATTGGTAAACTTTTTGTATCATTTATGTCAAGCAACTTTTCATAATTTGGTTACTGCTAAAATAATTTGGCTATTGTTGGTTACTGTTTTACTGTGTAAACTGGCCAAAAGGCTTGTTTGGGTTTTGTCTTGCTGAGAATTTGCAAGCATATAGAAATAATCTCTAATGTTGTCTTTTTACACCAGGACAAATTTAAATTTGAGATGTAAATCCTAGAAAAGTTTTTCCCAAGTTGTAATTAGTAAAATTTGCTGTTTGAGGTAAAAGCTCATAGGATTTTATTTTGAATTGTCTGATGGATCATAATAATCCATCCATAATCAGTAATCCACCATCTGAGAGAAATGCCGCAAGCTACTCAGAGAGAATGTGATACTGGTGGGAAGTCAGCATTGGGAAAAGCTAAGAGGACAATTTTAGCCTCAGTCTAAGATGGGATCCTTCTGGCTCAGTTTCCCCATTATTCATTTGAAAAGGAATCTTATTTACCTGGATATTTCTGAGTCTGGCTATGAGGTGGATTTGATACTGCATGGTTGGAAAACTGAATTATCTGAATCCAATCAGAGCTAAGGATGTTTTATCCTGTCATATCTGGGCCCTGTAGTCTTCTCAGATTTGTGTCTTCCAGACTACAAGTCATTTACCTACAGTTGGTAGCAAACAGAGGATACCAGCCAATGTCCCCCCATTGTTCCCTGGATGCAGCCTGTGGTCGATTCCAGTCAGCCTCCTCTTTGGGAGCCCCTTAAGTCAGGGACAGCTCTACACCCCTTGCTAGCAGGAAGCAGTTTCAGAAGCCCCTTACCCCAAAAGAATTTGGATCCCATTTGTTTGAGGGGGGAATGATGGGGTTGGGATCTGGAACCCAGAAAGGAAAAATCCTGAACTTTCCCACAAGGCCAAATCTTTGTCATTGGCCTGAGGCTATAATCCCATCAACTGCCCTTTCATTGTGGCTACCCTAATCTCCTAATTCTCTGTTACCTTTAACCTAGCCTAGCTCTCCATTGTCTTACCTCCCCATGGCCCCAGGCCACTTCCCACCCTTAATTGTAGCTAGGCTCCATTCTCCCTTGGCCACATGGTCCAGGTCCCTAGCATTCTATTACCTCACAATCCCTGCAGACTGCTTGGCCACTCTTAGATCCCTCCCCCAGTCTTTCTGTATATAAGGTCCATCTTGTCTCCATTAAGATGCTCAGATTCTTATAATCTAGCCAATAGCTCAGTAATGTTCAGATTCCTTAAGAGTCTGGCCAATATGGTGGATATTCTAATAAAACCTTGTCTTTGGCTGAAAAAAAAAAGATTCAGCTCAAATCCCACATTCTGTAGATCTTTTTCAATCACCTCTACTATTAGTGTCTTCACTTTGAGATTGGCTTCCATTTAGACTCTAAATGTAAATATAAATTTTATATGTACAGAGTAATTGGCAGGGGTTTGCTGGAGCCCACTCAGACCTACTCAGGAGAATAATTGTTACATTTTTCAGATTGAACTTAATCTACATTAAATATGACACACATGTTGTTATTCAGTCGTTTTTCAATCATGTCAGACTTTTTGTGACCTCATTTGGGGTTTTCTTGGCAGAGATCCTGGACTGGTTTGCCATTTCCTTCTCCAGCTCATTTTACTGATGAGAAAACTGAGGCCAACAGTGTGAAATGACTTGCCCAAGGTCACATAGCTGGTAAGTGTCTGAGGCCAGATTTGAACTTGGGAAGATGAGTCTTGCTGACTCCAGACCTAACACTCTATCCACTGCATCACCTACCTGCCCCCTGACATGCATATGTGTCTTTGTTTTTCAGAAAGCCCACTGTTAAATGTTTACCAGTGTACCCATGGTTATTTGCATATAGTTCTTGTTACCTCAGTGCTTAGCACAGTTCCTGACACATCGTAAATGCTTTAACAAATGTTTGTTGACTGGGTGAAATCACTAGAAGGTGGCAGCCCTGTAGCATTGGAGGTGTGAATTACCCTTCCATTCATAGGCCCTGGTCACATGTGTTCCTCTTACGTGTTTGCTCCTCAAGATATATTTCCTATATGTTTATTCTTTCCATTTATGCATGTACTGGTGGAAGATTTTTACCCCAGGTTTATGGGAAAATGCTTTGCTGCTCCTTTATTTTACTATGCCATTGTATTAAATGCCTTGCATTAAATTAACAGCATCATCTACTTAGCTATTAAAGGTAAATGTATTAGTAAAGAATTGTGAGCAAAAATTTTTAGAAGATACAACCCCATAGAGTGTCTTGAACTTGGGGAGTCCACTCTGGGGGGTGGAGGAGGAAGTACCACTATACAATACATATACAAATGATAATAATAGTAATTGTTATTATTAATCATTGTTCTCAATAATTATAATTATTATGGGAGATGCAGTAGTGTCAGAGAGAATCCATAGAATAACAGCCTGGGCGGGGGGGGAGGAACAGCTATTTGGTCAAGAATTTCTGGGCATCATGTATTTTCAAAGCCTGCCTTGCCTATGTGGAGCTGACACAAATCCTAGCTGTTGCTGTAGCTTCAATGTGGGGATTGTTCTCTGAAGTCTAGGAATATCTTAGTAGGACTCCAGAAGCCTTTTCTCCAGAATATGGGCCCTATATGATTAGATTTTTGCCTGGTTTCTCCACCCCATTATATCCCTTCTAACATCATTACCTTCCCTTCCTAATGCTAATCTGTTTATCTAAGCCCATTTCCTTCTGCTAGCTCCTTCTAAACATGGTTTCAGAAAACCACTAGAGGAATGGGCAAATATCTAGAGAATTCATGCCACATCTATATTGCAGTACAGTTCAGTGCCGTGGTAATTGCCTCATTTGCACATAGAAAATCCAGCCCCCAGACAGAGTTGAATCAGCCATGCAAATAAATGCCCAAGCATTTACTTACCAGACACCCACCTCTGCTCAGTTTCATCTTCTCATGGGCTAAAGATGCAGAGAATAGAAGCAGAAATGCCTACTTCCTTCCCCTAACCCCAGTAATCATCTTCATGGCTTACTAGACCACCTATATCCCTGAACGGCTTGGTGCCTCAGTATCACAAGGGGTGATTTCTTTCCTAATTTAATGACATACAGGATCAAGGGCTTTGGAAATCTACAACCCAGCTACTGACGAATGAGTTATTATTGTCACATTCCTGAATTTTATCTGGTGTGTTTTAAACAGTGCTTGCCACAAGCACACAGAAGTTCACAAGAAGGCTTTATTTAAGCAGCGGGAAAATTATCTGCTGGTTGTGCGACAGCTGGGCCAGCTTCCACATACCAAATATTTTTTGGGTAGGATCAGATTAAGGCTTCAAGTGGTTTCAAGCAGAGAGCAATACTATTTTGGGGGCACAGGCCACGGGAAAGGTTTATAATTCAAAGTTAGCTTTTATACTTGTCCCAGAATTTCCTATTTATAACTAAACACTATCAGTATTAATAAATGTGTCATAGATTAACATGATATCTCGGTTTTAAAACCCTATCATTCTGCTATTCCTTTGGATAGGGATATGGGATGGACCCAAGAAGGGATGGACCTGGGCAGAATCCGTGCTGCCATTCGAGCCCTCCCTAGATTGGGGAGAAAAAGGAAAAGGCAGGATTGGGAATGGTTTGAAGTTAATCAATAATCACATATTATATGCCTAGCATATACTAGGCGTTCAACTACATGTTGGGCACAAAAAAAGCAGGGGCAGGGTGGAGTGGAGGGGAGACAGTCAATGACCTCAATGACCTTGCATCTTTTGTAAATTAAAAAAAGGTTTTATTATTCTGAATGTGACAAACACCAGCAAACATAAATATTTTCACATACAAAGACAAACATAAAAAATGTATATGAAACTTCAAACTTCATTAATATGGCTTGTTTTAAGTATGTATTCAACTCTTACAATAGTTTCAAAGCCGTTCTGGTGGCCTGCATGCCCCTCTGAGGCTCCTTCCTATCTCTTCTGTGCATTTTCTTTAAATGCTTCATTGGCGTTCTTTTCTTTCTTCCTTTCAAAACCTGGTATTCAGACTCTCCCTGTGGGCAAAGAAAGGTTCTGAGACCTGATGTCATGGACTTCTGGGAACTGTAGTTCTGATTAACCCTGTGAGTTCACATTCATTCACTTGGAGAAGGCATTTACATTCCATCAGGTAAACAACATGTATCCATGCAAGTAGAGACAAAATATATTCAGATAAATGCACGGTATCTCCATAGATAGAGGGCACCAGAATTTGAAGGTATCAAGAAAGGTCTCATGTTGGAACTAATACTTGACTTGAGATTTGAAAGTTCTTTCACAGGTAAGGATCAGAAATGTAATGGAAGATCGATAACAATTAATAACTGATTTTATAATAGCACTTTGCAGTTTACAAAGAATTTCATTATCTCATTACCAAAACCACTCTGTAACCTACATGGATTCCACCCCCCTCACATTTTACAAATAAGAAAACTGAGGCTCAGAAAAGTTAAATGACTTGTCCATTGTCAAGTCAACAAACATTTATTAAGCGTTTACTATGTGCCAGGAACATAGCTAGTAAGTAGCAGAAGCCAATTTGAACCCAAGTATTTCTGCTTCCAGGTCTGTCACCCCACAGAGGAATTAAGTAAATTAGTTTATCACCTGGAAGGGCCAAAGGAGTGAGGTAGAAAAAGAGTGAGAAGCCAGGACCAGGGTTCAGACTATAATAATTTGCTATTAAATAAATGGCAGGATATCAAACTGGACCAGAAATTGTCTCAATTTGTCACACTTGGTCCAGGGGCACTTGTGTCTTATGCACACATGTTCCCACCATCCAGAGTCTTCTGAAATCCCCTCAGGGGGAGAGGCCAAGGCTGCTACTGCTACGGTTGTCTTCTTTATTCTCCATGGCAACAGTAATTGATCCCACACCATCATGTTTTCCCTAAACATATTTTTAAAATATTAAGTTCTGATATCAGGTAGATTTTAGTAACCCAAGTTCTCTTAAGGGAATATGATCTGTGCCAACCCAAGGCCACGTGGTAAAAACTTCTGGAGATCTATCATTGTTTAGTAAAGGGACAAATTCTATGTCAACATGACTAATAAAAAAAATAGAAGTGTTGGTTTCAGGAGATGGAGCCACAGTTTAAGAAAATATTAAGATGTCAAGCCATTCTCTAATTGATAAATGGTCAAAGGATATGAACAGACAGTTCTCTGATGAAGAAATTAAAGCCATCTATAGTCATATGAAAAAATGCTCTAAATCATTATTGATTAGAGAAATGCAAATCAAAACAACTCTGAGGTACCACATCACACCTATCAGAGTGGCCAACATGACAAAACAGGAAAATGATAAATGTTCGAGAAGATGTGGGAAAATTGGAACACTAATGCATTGTTGGTGGAGTTGTGAAATGATCCAGCTGTTTTGGAAAACAATTTGAAACTATGCCCAAACGGCTATAAAAATGTGCATACCCTTTGACCCAGCAATAGCACTTTTAGGGCTATATCCCAAAGAAATCATACAAATGGGAAAAGGACCCACATGTACAAAAATATTCATAGCAGCTCTTTTTGTGGTGGCAAAGAATTGGAAATTGAAAGGATGCCCATCAATTGGGGAATGGCTGAGCAAGTTGTGGTATATGAATGTAATGGAATACTCTTATGCCATAAGAAATGACAAACAGGTTGACTTCAGAAAAACCTGAAAAGACTTGTATGGTCTAATGCTGAGTGAAGTGAGCAGAACCAAGAGAACATTGTACACAATAACAGCCACATTGTGCAATGACTAATATTGATAAACTTAAGCCTTCCCAGCAATACAAGGATCTAAGACAATTCCAAAAGACTCATGATGGAAAATGCTATACACATCCAGAGAAAAAACTATGGAGGCTGAATGCAGAGCGAAGCATACTATTTTCACTTTTTTGTTTGTTTGTTTCTCATGGTTTTCCCCTTTTATTCTGATTCTTCTTTCACGACACGACTAATGTGGAGAGAGGTTTAATATGATTGTGCATGTATAACCTATATCAGATTACTTGCCATCTTGAGGAGGGGGGAGGGGAAGGAAGGAGAAACAATTTGGGACTTAAAATCTTATAAAAGTGAATGTTGAAAACTATCTTTATATGTAATTGGAAAAATAAAATACTATTAAGGTTAAAAAAAAAGTAATAAAAAAAGAAAACAGTAAAATGGGAAAAATGATACCTGTCGTATTGGAAGAAAAGCCAGATATGAAGGTGTCCCACTAGCAGACACCGACTGCCATATTTTTTCCCATCCAGCCTACTGTCTTTCCTACTGTTATTCTAGTTGTGTGTCCTCTATCTCTTCTCACGAAGACTATTGTGCTAGCCTCCTTGACTCCATTTTGTCCCTTCTCCAATCCATCCATCGCACAGCCATCTGAATAAATTTCCCAATGTACCACTTTCATCACATCACTCTTCTTCTCAAAAATCTTCGATGCCTTTCCATTTCCCATCAATATTTATACTTGAATAATTCACTGTATCTGTAATCTGACTAATAGTGAGTAAGTGAGATAATAGCATTCACTACAAAAGTACAAGTAGCAGCTCATCCTTGCCTTCTTAACCTGTGTAATTATTTTTTGTGTCCTCAATCAATCAAATATTTATTGAGCAGTGGGCCTATGGTCTCTATCTTGGATATCATCTTTAATGTTTTACTCTAACTGGGGCAGCTAAGTAGTGCAGTGGATAGAGCTCTGGGCTTAGAGTCAGTGAGACCTGAATTCAAATCTAGCTTCAGATAGTTACCCTAAGCAAATCACTTAACTTCTGTTTGCCTCAGTTTTCTCCTCTGTAAAATGGGAATTGTAGGGTTGTTGTAAGGATCAAATGAGATAATAATTGTAAAGCACTTAACACAGAGCCTGGCACATAGTGCTACCTAAATGTTAATTACTATTATTATTGTTATTATTATTACTTATCATCTGTTTGCCTTAGTTTCCTCATCTGTGAAATCATGATAATAATAGCACCTACCCCCTAGGGTTGTTGTGGGGATCAAATGAGATAATATTTATAAAGCATTTAGCACAGTGCTTAGCACGTAGTAGGCATCATATAAATGTTAGCTATTATTATTTTATTACTAAATTGCCCCGCATGTATAATCAGTTGCCAAGTCCTATTGATTCCACCTTCTTGACATTCCTCCCATCTTTTCCCTTCTTTCTGTTTAGGCTCCTATTATCTCTCACCTATTTTATTACAATAGCCTCCTAATTGATCTCCCTACCTCATCTGTCTCCTATCCAATTCAGCCTCCACACAGCTACTGAAGTGGTTTTCCCAAAACACAGGACTGAACATTACTCCCCTACTCAATAAATTCCATAGCTCCCTATAGCCTCCAGGATCAAATACAGACTCCTCTGTTTAGTATTTACAGCCTTTTGCAACCTGGTTCCAGCCTACCTTTCCAACTATGTTATATAGGCATGCTTCTGAGATATTGTGGGTTCAGCTCCAGAGCACTGCAATAAAGCAAATATTGCAATGAAGTGAGTCACACGAATTTTGTGGTTTCCCAGTTCATATAAAAGTTATGTTTACACATACTGTTGTCTATTAAGTATGCAATAGTATTATAATTTTAAAGTGTACATATTTTAATTAAAAACACTTTATTGCTAAAAAAAATGCTAACCATTATCTGAGCCTTCGGTGAGTCATAATCTTTGTGTTGGTGGGAGGGTCTTGCCCTGATGTTGATGGCTGCTGACAGATCAGGGTGGTGGTTGCTGAAGGTTGGAGTGGCTGTGGCAATTTTTTAAAATAAAACAACAATGAAGTTCGCCATATGGATTTACTGTTATTTTCACTTAAATGATTAGAGGACAGCATTGGGTTATTAACTGGCCTAATTTGAATATTGTTGTGTCTCAGGGAATAGGGAGGCCTGAGGAGAGGGAGAGAAATGGGGGATGGTCAGTCATGGAACAATCAGAATACATACAACTTTTATCAATTAAGTGCACCATCATATATAGGCAAAACGATTACAATAGAAACATCAAAGATTACTGAGCATCAGAACAGATAGAATAAAAATGAAAAAGTTTGAAATATTTTAAGAATTACCAAAATGTGATACAGGGACACAATGTGAGCATATGCTGTTGGAAAAATGATGCCGACAGACTTGCTTGATGCAGGGTTGCCACAAACCTTCAATTTGTGAAAAATGAAATGTCTATGAAGCATGATAATGCAAAGAGCAACAAAGCTAGGTATGCCTGTGTGTTCCTCACCTTCCTACGCTCTTCAGTCAAGCCTACCTGGCCCGTTTGCTGTTCCTCACACACACCACTCCATCTCCCAAGTCCATTCCTTTGCCCAGGCTGTCCTCTGTGTCTGGAATGCACTTTCTCCTCGCCTCCAACTCCCAAATCCCTTGTTTCCTTCAAAGCTCAGCTCAGACATTTCCTTCTGCATGAGGCTTTTCCTGATGATCTCCTGCTACTATTCCCCACTCTACCCCACCCCCTGCCTCCACATAAACATATTTTTAATATATTTTGTTTGTTCCCCTACCTTCCTTTCTTGCATTAAAGCTCAATCCATTCACACAATAAGTAGCATTGTACCCAAAGACAAATGTGGCTCCCAAATGTGTTCCCAAAGGCTTGGGAAGAGCAGTGTCATGCCATTGGCTTCTCTGAGAATGTAGCCCCATTACAAGACATTTGTAAATGCTTTTCAGAAATGCTTGGGAAACACTGATATCCAATGGCAGTGGTGGTGGTTATTGGTGTTGGCAGCTCTTGGAATGAATTTGAGTCAAGCAGAAAATATCCCAACTGGGATAGTATCAGGGCATTCTCCCTGTTTTTGCCCATTCTCTCCGCAGTTTTTTTTTTTGAAGGGGGATGCCCCAATCTGTGCCTCCAAGGACAAGAGGAGGAAGAGTGGCTTGTGTGCTAGACTTGGAGTCCAAAGACCTACATTCAAATCTTTATCAGACACCATCTGTCAAAAAAAAACAACCAGAAAAAATCGTCTCACCAATCTGAGCCACTATTTCTTTCTCATCTACAAAATGAAGATGAAACCTATAGCAGATTACCTCACAAGGTTGACATCAGGTTCAAATGAGATAATGTATGCAAAGTACTTTGCAAACTTTAAAGCACTATATTATTACTCATAACTATAACCATCAGTTATAATTATATAATTAGATAATAATAATTATCATGTTAATTATTAGTTATTCATATTACCTTCGCTTTAATCCCATCCCCATCCAAGGTTCCACAAATTCTTTAACAAAAATCTCTTAGGCTTAAACTGCGGTTGATGTTATTATCTTCTTTTCAAGGATGGAAATACTGAGGCAAAGGAGAGAGATGCCAAGGTCTGTGCAATGAGTCAGTAAACTCAGACTGTCAGTAATATCAGAAAAGACTAAGGATCAAAGGATTTTTTACTTTGATGTCTCTGAACCTCAATATTCATTTTAAAGTGTTGTTGTTGTTCAGGCATCCTTCAGTTACAATTTTTTGTGACCCTATTCGGAATTTTCTTGGCAAAGATACTGGAGTGGTTTGCCATTTCCTTCTCCAGCTCATTTGACAGATGAGAAAATGGAGGCAAACAGGGTTAAGTGACTTGCCCAGGGTCATACAACTAGTATGTGTCTGAGGCCGGATTTGAGCTCAGAAAAATGAATCTTTCTGACTCCCATCATTCTATCTGCTGCACCTCCTAGCCACCTAGCTGCCCTCATTCCAAAGCAAAGATTGCTAAGTGGACCCACGGAATTATTTATTCATCCATCAGACCCAACCTGACACCCTGAAATTGTCTAAAGCAGTATGTACCATGCTTGATTGTATGTTTCATTAAGATTTCTATTCATCTTTTTCTCATTTACCATAAGAGAAGGATAGATCCATCCTTAAATAAATACCACACAATCTTTTACTTTCAGAAAACAAATAAGTCTATACTTGATTTATTCCCTGGTCATGAGTTGGTCTGGTGGCAGCATTGCTTTCTCCTTTCTTACTAAATGTATCAACTTGCCAACATTAATTGTGAAGAGAATTTCCTCGCTGCCTTTTTCCAAGATGGCACCTATCATTTTCCTCACCAAGAACCTTTTCTCATCTAACAAGTTTTACACCTCTCCCAGGGAAGCACCTTTAAAAAAAAACCAAACAACATTGTATCTGAGTATTCAGACTTTTAAAGACCCTCCTAACAAAACTGTGACCCCAAATGGGGTCTGAACTGAAAAACTGAAAAATGACTAACCAACAAAACGGTAACATCACCAGAAGTACATGGAAGCCTTTCAGAGGCACATAAGGCTCCCAGTGTAACAAGAACAATTTTTTTTCTTTTATACCTAATGTGCCTTGTAGTTACTTAAGTGACTATGAAAGATGGAAATTGCTAAGCCCAGGATGTGGATCAATTTTTCTAGCTCCACAGTAACCAGCAACTCATGTTTCCTCCTTGCATTTGTCATTCTGAAGCAAAGGAAGAATGCGTAGGAGGAAAAAAGAGATGCCCAGGTTCCATAATCAGCTAAGGATGACCCTATGGCAGGCATTCTTAACCTTTCATTTGTCCTGGACCTCTTTCCCACTCTAGTAAAGCGTATTTTCACTAAATAAGAAATAAACCAATAAATAAATAATAAACCCATATGGATCCCTACTGAGATTTTAAATTCCTAAATGTATAAAAATACACAGAATTACAAAGGGAATCAATATCCAAGTATAGATACCTGTATGTTCTAAAATGTTTATAGCAGCTTTCTTTGTGGTGGCAAAGAACTGGAAATTGCAGGGATGCCCATAAATTGGGGAATGGCTGAATGAATTGTGGTATATAATGGTGTTATAAGAAATGATGAGCTCAATGATCTTAGAAAAACATGGAAAGGCTTGCATGAAATGATGAAGAGTGAAATGAGCAGAACCAAGAGAATGTTGTATATAGTAACAGCAATGTTGTTTTTAGAATGACTGAGTGAATAAGTCATTTTGATGATTATAAATATCCAAATTAACTATAAAGGACATGTGAAGAAAGATGCTATCTGCATCCAGAGAAAGAACTGATAAATAGAATGTGTGTGGAATAATTTTACATATATATACCTATTTGTGTCTAATGGTAGCCATCTCTGGGGCAGGGGGGTATGGAAGAAAGAAAGGGGACAAGTAAATTTACATTATAACTTTGTTGCATATTTAAAAAGAATAGGAAGTTGTACATAGTAGATTTGAGGTTTCACACGCAATCATCTTTTTTTTGCTGTATTATGTTATAGAAATGCTTATTTTATTCCATAAATAAAATTTAAAAAAATAAATAAATGTGTGTCTGTGTATGTATATATGTATATGTGTGTATACATACATACGTGTGTGTGTGTGTGTGTGTGTGTGTATGTGTGTGTGTGTGTGTACCAAAAGATCCTTTTAAAGTTTATGGACCCCCGGTTAAGAATCCCTGTCCTATAGGAAGGCAGGAGAGTCAACTACCTATGTAGTGCCCTGTGAGAGAGCCACAAGGCCTATCTGCCCCAAACGGGTGTTTACCAGATTGCCATGGATGGCATTTCCCTCTCCTATCCAGTCTGAAAATCCCATCATAAGAGTCGTTCCATAGGGTTATGCAACCAATAATAATTCACATTGACATAGAATTCTAAGGTTCTAAAGTTCTTGCTTCACAATAATCCTGTGAGTCTGATAATCACTACACTGACATTAATTGAACCATTATTGATGGGAGCAATGACTGTGGAGAAGGCTTCCATTTTCCTTACTACTAACAACATCAGTTGTTTACTATCTGCCACCATTGGGCAGGTAAGCCTAAAAACCTTGAGTGGTAGCACCTGCCAGACCTGTGACCCTGCTTCCAGCCAGCTCCCCACAGCCATCATTCCAGGAAGCAACCCTTGTGGAGATGTAACCTGACCCCTGCTTCTGCAGCCATAGCTACTGAAGACCCAGAAAATGAAGTTCTTGCCACCAAAGACCTTGGGTACTGTCATGTGGTTCAATATCAGAAATGGACATGGTTTATCAATAGAAATAAATTAAAGAATATGAATTACCATCTGCTTTGCAACTGTGCACCAAGGACCATGGGACCTTCGCATCCATCTTGCAGCTAAAACCTATATAAGACACATTATTAGAATGTGAACTCCACAGCAGCAAATGTATTGCCTTTCTACTTGTATCTCCAGAGCTTAACCCAGTGCAGATAGTAAGGACTTAATATTTTTCACTCATTTGTTCAACCTACAAGCTAGCAAACCACAAGTACTCTAAGGAACAAAAAAACTTGACCCTCATGGCAACTTTACAACTTTTGCTTTAAAGGTGAGGGAAATGCAAACTGGGTTTCATAAATAATAAGAATTAACTTTATATAGCTCTTCAAGGTTTGCAAAGCACAGCGCATATATTATTTCACTTGATCCTCACAACAACCACAGAGGGTAGGTACTATTATTATCCCTATTTTACAGATGAGGAAACTGAGGCAGGAAGGTTAAGTGACTTGCCCAGGGTCACACAGCTAAGAAGTGTCTGAGATGGGATTTTAAACCATCTTCCTAACCCCAAGACCAACAATCTATCCACTGTACCACCTTCTCTTGTAGGTCGAAGTACAGATATTAAACGAAATTCTTCATAAGTTGAATCATCATAACCTGAATGGGCGTGCCTAAAGGAATGGCTATACTATTATGTTCATTTTACAGAGAAGGAAATTGAGATCTAAGAGTTTAAGTGTCTTGCCTGTGACCACATGGTTTAATAAATATTAGAGCCTGGATTTGAACCCACATCTTTCTGACTTTGTGTCCATTTCATTTTTCACCATGCTACTTTAGTCTAGACATTTTGCAACCTTCTATGCCTAATTTACATACGGAATTAGTTCTATTGTTCTCTTTATTTGGGAGAGTGTTAACATTTGTGATTGACAGCAAGGCCTTTTCTCCCACCCAGTCTTGGAGGCCTTCTCTTTTAGGTTCAATAATATTGTCTCCCATAGACTTCCATTAAAGTCCCCATATTACCTGGGAGGGGATGGAGGTACCATTTACTCATTGTTACATAATTGTACATAGTTGATCAGAATCATAGCTGTTACCCTGAAAGTAGAAAGAAACATTGATGTGGGAAAGGAAGGGTAACTTGGAATGTAAGCACATAACTGCATGTCTTCAGAGCAGCATGTGTGACCACAAAGACCTACCTGTCGTCTGGTCACACGAGAGGGGGTTTATCACCCATACTGGAACCAAAGGCAATCAGCACTGAGGGCAGCAGCAATGGAAGCCTATGGATATGGATAGGTTTACAATGAAATGGTTATAATCACCAAGGAAAATGCTGTCAACCAACCCAGGTTGTACAGTCACTATGAGAACCTTCAAGGAAAATCGCTTCTCTTTCTGGTTGTCATCTTCATGAAAATTCCAAGATGTTAGAGACAAAAGCTACCTCATCTAGTTTTGCCC
The DNA here is from genome assembly GCF_003287225.1 of Phascolarctos cinereus. NCBI lineage: Eukaryota > Metazoa > Chordata > Mammalia > Diprotodontia > Phascolarctidae > Phascolarctos > Phascolarctos cinereus. The sequence goes on from NW_027555736.1 coordinate 231,297,586, forward strand.
CCATTTTACAGGTAAGGAAGCTGAGGCCCAGAGACAAGAAGTAGTTTATCCAAGGTCAGACACCTACTAAGTAGCAGAGCTGAGATTCACACATGAGTCTTTTGACCCCAAGCCACCCTTGGAATTGAACCATGTTTCCCTTTGACTTTTGGTGCACCAGTTTGCTGGGCTTGTTCTATTTCTAACATGGCTATACCAGGTTTTTAAATGTCTATGGCAGAGTGAGGGCAACTAGATGGTGCAGTGGATAGAGCGCTGGGCTTGGAATCAGGAAGACTTATCTTCCTCGATTCAAATTCAGCCTCAGCCACTTACTAGCTGGGTGACCCTGGACAAGTCACTTAACCCTGTTTCCCTCAATTTCTTCATCTGTAAAATGAGCTGGAGAAATAAATGGCAAACCACTCCAATATCTTTGCCAAGAAAACCCCCCATAGGGTTGCTGAAACAACTCAAAAACAACAACATGGCAGAGTGATGTTCTTCCAGGATTTCTGGATTAAGCTGATCCCTGTGTTCTATTGGTATTCTCCATCCCATTTTCTCCTTGGAAATACTGGTAGATTCAGTTACAGAGCTGCAGTCTGGCAACTACCTCTGCAGGTTCTGGAGCTCCCACCTCTTCAGTAGTCATGGATATTGAAGGTAACAAAAGAAAGTTCTCACCACTAAAATCTTTGTCACTGGTAAGTGGTCCAAGGTCAGAAATAGGATTTTATCAATGGAAATGACACTTACAAAAAGACGCATTGTCATGTCCTGCTTCTGGACCCTAAGGAACTCTACACCTTTCCATCTACCCTTCCACTGAACCCTCATGTGTTTTGTTCCCTCCTTTTAGAATGTGAGCTCCTTCACAGTGTGAATCATTATTTTTTTCAGGTTTATCACCAGAATTTATCACAGTGTTTTATACATACCAAGTGTTTAATAGTTATTTTTTTCATTCATTCATTCATTCATTCATCCAGCTTCTGCTAGAATGACTCTGAGTTCCCTTCCAACTCTGAGATTTTGTGATTCTGAGTTGGTGAGCTTTGCCCAGAGTCACTGACTAAAAACAGGATCATTCTGTTTGTTTCTTGGCAGAAGGGGGTTTCATTCAAGAACCTTTCTGATCATACACTTTTAAGGCTGAGGAAGTCAGCTAGGGAAGGTGTCTCATTAGCAGAGTCAACACTCATTGGTTGGTAATCTGTAGGGGGATGGAGCAGTGCCCAAGGAAAGTCTGACCAACTTGGGACAGCATGAGAGAAACAAACATTTGACTGAGGATTTGTATAACGAGTAATCAAAAGGGGGAGTAGGATGCAAAAACAAGATTGTAGCCATCAAAGACAAATTTTCCCTTACTTACAAAAATTCCTTGAGGCCATTTCCAATCTACTTCTTTTCTGATGAGAATGACAATAAGGTAGGCTAAGGCATGGGAAGGAAAGACGACAAGGAAGGAAAGCGGGTCTGACTTCAATAGTGCATCTACTTTATAATTGGTAGAGGAAGTCTCCTCACCCAGGAGTTCTCTGTGGCAATGAAATCACAGGTCCAATTCTAACCCTTAACACTAGTACCTTACAGTACCTACTGGAATTGTCAATCTCCAACTTTAACTTCCTCCATTGTAAGACTCAGCTAAAGCTGAACCAAAATAAGAAAAAGGAAAAAAAAGTGTATACAGAGTCATTAATTCTCAGGCCCTTTGTTCCAACCAGTCTCCAAGAAGTGAAGAGACAGCAGAATAAATTACTTCTTTGCCCTTGGAGATGTGTATGTTATTTCCTAGGGGAAGAAGCCTAATATGAGACATTAATAGCTCAGTGATCATTTGCCTTTTAATACAGTGCCATTGATTGTACCACTATGATTCTTGGTTTGATGTATTATATTCTTGATTTTTCATCCAAAGATTCCCACCTTTCAGTGACTAATTTTAACTTCTATTTTTTAGCATGACTGTGAGTCAAAGCACATACAGCATTTGATTCAATTCAATTCCACAATCATTTATTAAATGCTTACTGTGTGTACATGCACTGTACTAGATGCTGGCAATATGCAGGCAAAAACTATATAGTCCCTGTCTTCCAGGACATTATTTTCTACTAGAGGATGAAAGCTACTCCTGCTGTATAGATTTGAATTGGTTATTACAAAAGACTTTAGTGACAGTAGATTTCAGATGTCCAGGAAGAAAGGATCTAATAATATTATGGTGTCATTGCTATGCTGAGTGATGGTCACATTCTATCCATCACTGATTCATTCAATGAACATCCATTAAATGCCCTCTATATGCAAGGCACTATGCATAGGTGCTAAAAAAAAAATAGGGATAAAGCACTATTCTTTTCATCAAGGAGTTTACAATCTAGCATAAGTGATAAGATACGTTCACAGATAAATGTATTTCAAATAATATAAGTGCTTAGTTGGAGTACATAGGCTAACCTAAGGTCATGGTCATTGCCCTGCACAGAGTCAAAACGAAAGAGATATTCTCTGTTGATGGTAGATGGCAAGATTCTCCAAATGCTCCAATTTATAGATGTCATTAATTACACTGAGTCTAAGCACATTGCAAAGTTTCATCAGCGAAACACACAGTAATGATAAAGATTATGGTGTAACCATTCATACTGGAAAAAAATACATTGGATGAAAAGTGAATATGCTCAATTTCAGGAAGCTGGATAGGTAGCCTGAGGAGTGTGTGTGTGTGTGTGTGTGTGTGTGTGTGTGTATGTGCACATGCATATGTGTGTGTGTAAGAGAGAGAGAGAGAGAGAGAGAGATGGGGTTTGGGATTTGGGGTTTAGGATACAGATGCAAATAGAGATAGGGACAGAGATAGAGATGGAAAATGGACAGGCCCTTCAGACAAACAATGAGCTGGGCCTTAATTTAGAGGCAGGGTGGAGAATGGGTTGGATTGCGTTTGGAAAATTGCCCAATGCTTTCTATGATCCCAAATTGCTAGTTGCCATAAGAATTGAGCTCTTTTAATGCTGACATCCTTCTGGTTATGCTTTATGTGTGACTGTCATACAAGGAGCAGCATAGCTAAGTTCAGAGAGACTGATCACCAGGTTGGCCGCAGAATGAAGAGTTTTTTCAGCCACTGAAACTCACAGTGATTATCTGCCAAATGACAGAGCGCATAATCTGTGTTGGTGAAGAGTGGTCACATAAATGTTGTCACAGGTCCTTGAAGCATGAAGTAAAATACTATACTAATGTAAATTCTGAAGCATCATGCTCTTAGAAGAATCAAGTCTGTAGACCCAAAAGACACAGTGAAAATAAGTAGGTTGTAGCACCTAAGCAATGATGACCTATTCACAAGAAGTAACGTGCAAGACATCGTTAAGGATTCATACATGATTGAAAAGGTAAGATAGTCACATAGCAAGATTGCAAGTAAAAGCCTAAGTAGTTCATTGGTTCTCCTAAACTAAAAGAATAAAGAATAAGAAGGTTTCATAAAAGAATGAGAAGGTCTGTAGTGCATTGGGTAGATCCTTTATGAATTCTTTATGGAAAGATATTAACAAGAATTTCACAGAATGGGAAAGGATATAGAAGTTGTGATCTATATCAATGGAGAGACAACTCTCATGGACAAAATCACAAATGCATTAAAGTGTTGAAATCAGATAAGGAAAGCATCAGTTTCACTGTGTGCATCACAGAACACTTCTTAGAGGAGGAGACCATTTGGACTGGCTTATGAAGGGTAAGTAGGACATAAGCAGATAGGGATGATATTGAGGATATCTCAGGAATAGAGGAAAATGAGAACAAAGATATGGCACTGGGAAAGTGTGAGATAGTGTGTAGTCCAGGATTCATATAAGATAGATATGGAAAGGTAAGATGGCATAAGGCCTCGAATGCCAGGCTAAGAAGTGTAGCCTAAGAATCATTAAAAGTTTTTGAACAACATAATCAGATAGATCTAAGCCTTAGGAATATTTATCTAGTACAGGTATTTAGAGAGAATTGGAGGAGGTGGGAGGAGGAATAAGAAGGCAGAGAGACTTGTTAGAAGGTTATACAAGTGGCTGACATTTATATAGCATTTTGCATATATTATCTCATTTGCTCCCCAGAACAACTATGTGAGGTAAGTCCTAACAGATACTATTACCATCTTTCACATAAATAAAGTCAGATCTAAACAACTAGAAAAATATCAATTGCTCATGGGTAGGCCATGTCAATATAATAAAAATAACAATTTTACCTAAATCATTGAGTTCCATACCAAATTACCAAAAATTATTTTATAGAGCTAGAAAAAAAATAATAAAATTCATCTGGAGAACAAAAGGTCAAGAATTTCAAAGGAATTAATGAAAAAATGTGAATGAAGGTAACCTAGCTGTAACAGATCTTAAATTGTATTATAAAGCAGTTAGCATCAAAATGATCTTATACTGGCTAAGAAATAGAGTGGTAGATCAGTGGAATAGATTAGGTACACAATACACAGTAGTAAATAACCATAGTAATCTAGTTTTTTTTTGTTGTTGTTGTTTAGGCAATTTGGGGTTAAGTGACTTGCCTAGGGTCACACAGCTAGTGTCAAGTGTCTGGTCTGAGGACAGATTTGAACTCAGGTCCTCCTGACTCCAGGGCTGGTGCTCTATCCACTGCACCACCTAGCTGCCCTAGTAATCTAGTTTTGATAAACCCAAAGATCTAAGCTTTTGGGACAGGAACTCACTTGGACAAAAACTGGGAAAGCTAGAAAACAGTTTGGCAGAAACTAGGTATAGGCCAACATCTCACACAATATAACCAAGATAAGGTCAAAATGGGTACATGATTTAGACATAAAGGGTGATACTATAAGCAAATTAAGGGAGCATGAAATAGCTTATCAGTCAGATCTATGGCTAGGGTAAGAATTTATGACCAAATAAGGAATAGAGAGCATTGTTGTTGTTGTTCAGTCATTTTCAGTTGTGTCCAACTTTTCATGACCCATTTTGGGGTTTTCTTATCAAAAATAATGGAGTGGCTTGCCATTTTCTTCTCCAATTCATTTTGCGTATGAGGGAACTGAGACAAACAGAGTTAAGTGACCTGCCCATGGTCACAGAACTAGTAAGTGTCTGAAACCAGATTTGAATTCATGTCTTCCTGATTCCAGACCCAACACTCTATCCACTGCACCACCTACCTGCCCATAGACAGCATTATGAGATGTAAATAGATAATTTTGATTATATCACATGTAAAAGTTTTTACACAAACAAAATCAATGCAGCCAAAATTAGAAGGAAAGCAGAAAGCAGGGGAGAAATTTTTACAGCAAGTGTCTTTGATAAACATCTAATTTCTCAAATACAAAAAGAGCTAAGTCAAATTTGTAAGAATATAAGCCATTCCCCAATTGATAAATGGTCAAAAGATTTGAACAGGCAGTTTTCAGATAAAGAAATCAATGCTATCTATAGTCATATGAAAAAATTATTGAAATCACTATTGATTATGGAAATATAAATTAAAACAACTATGAAGTACTATCTCATACCTATCAGATTGGCTAATATGACAGAAAAGGAAAAATAATAAATGTTGGAGGGGTTGTGGGAAAATTGGGACAGTAATGAACTCTTGGTGGAATTGTAAACTGATCCAACTATTCTGAAGGGCAATTTGGAACTATGTGCAAAGGGCTGTAAAACTGTGCATACCTTTTGACTCAGAAACACCACTACTAGGCCTATATCCCAAAGAGATAAAAAGAGAGGACCTATTTGAAAAAAAGTATTTACAGCAGCTCTTTTTGTGGTGGCGAAGAATTGGAAATCCAGGAGATATTCATTAATTGGGGAATGGCTGAACAAATTGTGGTATATGATTATAATGGAATATTATTGTGCTATAAAAAATGACAAGCAGGATGATTTCAGAAAAATCTGGAAAGACTTACATAAACTGATGCAAAGTGAAATGAACAGAAACAGAACATTGTACACAGTAACAGCAATATTGTACAATGATCAACTATGAATGACTTAGCTATTCTCAGCAATTCAATGATCCAAGACAATTCCAAGGGATTTATGATGAAAAACCCTATCCACCTCCAGAGAAGGAACTGAGGGAATCTGAATGCAGATGGAAGCATACTATTTTTTGCTTTCTTTATTTTTTTCTGGTCTGTGTTTTCCTTCACAACATGACTAATATAGAAATATGCTTTGCGTGATTACACATGTATAACCTATATAAAATTGCTTACTATCTCAGGAAGAGAAGAGAAGAGAGAGGGAGAGAATTTGGAACTCAAAATTTAAAAAAAAGAAATGTTAAAAAATTTGCTTTTACATACAGTTAAGAAAAAATAAAATACTATTTTTTTAAAAAAGGAAAAGATATTATTAACATCATCATCTTGCAATTGAGGAAACTGAATCTCAGGGAAGTTAAGTGAATTGACCAGAGGTTAAGTGACTCAAACAGCTAGCATCTGAGACTAGATTCAAGCCAGGTCCCTCCTGATTCCAAGCCCAAAACTTTTCCCACTATACCACACTGCTTCTTGACAAAATTCCAAGAGGGAAGTAATGAGAGCATGAACTCAGTGGTTGTGGTGGTCACATTTAAGGATGGATTAGGTGTGAAAGATATTTGGGAAACAGTATCAAACAGATTTGGTGACTGTATAAATGGGCCAAGGAAGAGGAAACCAAAACCAACACTAAGTGCTGGGCACAGAACACTGTCCAAGGTGCTGACTCAGAATTCCTGTAGGAAGCATTTGCAAAGGAAGTTGGGAACTTCACCTCTTGCTCTCAAGGATTCTGATATATTGCTCTACTGCAAAGAACTCAATGGAATTGAGTGGGATTGGTTTCTTTATTCCCTTGAAGAAACCCTAGGGATAATGGAGGGGATCAGTCAATCAGAATCAACTCTGTCACACAAGAACACATCAATTCAATTTTCAATTCAATAAACATTTATCAAGTGCCTGCTTGGCATGAACACTACGTGAGACTCAGAGAGAGATATGAAAATAAATAAGACATATTTCTTGCCCTCAAAGACCTCACAATAAAATTTGGATTCACATAGAAGATAAATCAGGACATGATTAGCCAATTAAACAAAAAAAATTCACTTTACAAAAGGATTTAACACACAATTCCTTTTTAAATATCCCCCTTACATATTTAAAATGTGATTATATTTACAAAAATTTCCTTTAGACACAACTAAACAAGGATACACCTATCACAAAAAGTAGGGTACCTCTAACCCAAATACCTATAGCTTACAAACACTTGGACCTTCTTTGCCTTCTGGAAATAATCTCATTCTCAGTCTCTAAAACATTTGGTCCTAATGAGAGATCACATCTTCTCACATGCCACATCCAGTGTTCACAGATGCTGTCAAAGCATAACTTTAACGATTTTACAAAAGAAATATGTTGTCTTTGAGTCCCTGGAAGCTCCTAGGAGAAGGGTATTATTATGAAAACACTGACATAAGAAAGAGTACATACATTTAATGATGTAACTCAGGGATAATAGAAAGCAACCAGGCAAAGTGGGGGAAAAAACACCCATAAAATCTCAGAGTTTAAAAGGACTTCAAAATCCATCTAGTTCAACCTATTCCTGAACAAGATTTACCCTATGATATAACCAGTAAGTTTTCATCCAGCCTTTGTTTAAATACCTCCAGAGAAGTTGTCTACTTTTGGAAGTGGTGAATTCCAGTTTTGGGTAGCTCTAATTAGCATGAAGCATACATACATACATACATACACACACACACACACACATACATACATACACATACACATACACATATAGACACATATTACCTGGAAGTATGTATAGAGAAATAATAGGTATAGAGATATAGGTATGGATATGGATGTATATATCGACATCTACTCTGTCTATGAATGTATGCATACACGCGCGCGCGTGCGCGCACACACACACACACACACACACACACACACACACACAATCTGCTTTTCTCTTCAACCTGCACTATTGCTCCTACTTCAGTCCTCTGGGGCCAAATAGAACAATACAAATTCCTTTTACATGACAGCCCTTCAAATGCTTAGAGACAGCTATTATCCTCCTAGTTACTGAGGCATCTCTTCTCCATGCTGAATGTACCCAGTTATTTTTGTGAGAATTGATTATTTCTCTCAAAATAATAACTAATTATTGTATTAGGACCAATAGTTTTTCTCTTTTCTAATTCCTTATCTGGAAACCAACCAGTGTGGGAAATCTCTCTTAAATATTTACCCAGACCAATATCTAATCAGACAGTAAAAGAAATTCTAAGTTTGGGCTAATAGATGCAACCCTGTTCATTTTGTTTGCTCAGACAGGTCTGGGGAAGTGTTGATTCTCCCCTTTGTCAGACAGGTGATATGGAAATTGATAAGTCTCTTTGACCAAAATTCGGGTGATACAAGTCACATACCCCAAGATCTTCCCTGTAATATAGCCTACCCTCTCATTGTAATATTCATTTCTCATTAATTATTAACCTATCAGAGTTGATTGCCACCCTGAGGAATACCGACTCTTCCAAGAGCATATAAACTGTGAGCCCACTGCCATGAGAGGTCTTTGGTCTAAAAGAGATGGGCAAATGACCACCCTTTTATTAATAAACATGCTGGCCTTACTAATAAATTATCAAAAAATTATGTTTCTCAAACTCTATTTAAATGCCATACTTGAGGTGATTTAGTTGATCACCTGCAGCCGCTCTCCAACTTATCAATTATCTTCCTACTATGTGGTACCCAGAATGAATACCCCTCTCCAGACAGGGTCTGCCCTGAGCAGAATACAGAGGGGCTATCACATCCTAAGTTCTGAACATTATGTAATGACTTGTTATCTAACTTTCCCTCTCTTTAACCAAGAGGGGAAAAAACAAGGACATAAAAGCAGATAACATGTCCCCATCACCTTAAAAATAGAAAGTTCCATTCTATTTTGCGTTGTACAAAAATAAAAAAAAGAGCTCATCCGTGACAGTTGACTCTTAGCTTATGGCAACCCCACTGTATGAGGAGTCCCAACACATAGGCCCTAGTATGAGTTCTGCCAGAAACTACATGTGTGACTTCAAACAAGCCACTTAAAATTTATGTGTATCAGCTTCCTCATCTGCAAAATAAGGGAGTTGGTTAATGTCATCTTTAAGCTCCTCTCTAGCTCAACTATCTATGATCCCATGGCCCTAATGAGGTCAAATACAGGTATAAGTACAATCTCTAGATTCCTCTTTCCCAGAAAAGAGGCCCTCCTCACTTTGATCACCTGTCTCCCAAATCTGCACCATTGGTTAAAAGTAGACCAGGACTGGAGGGTTTGGGTGGATCAGTCAAAATACAATTCTGCTTCTGACTGGAAAATAACTCAAGGCACAGACTTTGTTCATGAGGAGTCAGTAGTCCAACTTTTCCAGGACAAGATTGTAAAGGAGGTAATGTCTTCAATGCTCTCCACAGTACCTTCTCCTCCCTCTTTCTCCTTTCAGTGTGTGTTCCAACCATCTTCTTGGTCAGATGTGTGCCTATTTCTGCAATTGCAGGCTTTCACAAACAATATTCCAAAGCAGATCTCATGCTATGTCATGTTTTATTGTTTATTGTTTTCTTTATGTGTTTAATTTGTTAGAGTTAAATAGCACCTTAAAAGCTCTCTCCCAACTAGATGTCTCCAAATATATGTCAATATCATATGAGATTCCTTGAAATACATGGTAACAGAGATAACTTTGACAACTCTCTGATTCTTAATATCAAGTAAGACATAAATCAGGAAGACTTAAGCTTGCTGAAGCAATTTATCACCATCATGGAAGATGTATAGCATCCTCCAATGGGAGAATGTACAGCATTTCCCTATGGATAGTAAGGCCCTCCAGATGCTGTTTGTTGATGATATTGTTCTGATTGTAGCAAGTCCAGGGGCATTGCAGAGCCTCCAAAGTGGGACCCATAATTATTTGTAAGAGTTCAGTTTGACTAGTCACTCAGGAAAAATCAAGTAGATGAAAACTGTCCAGAATGTGATATGCAGGTGGGTGGATAACCCATAGAGTTGGTCCATCAGTACATACATAGTAAATAGACATAATAGGTGTCTGGGCCTACTAACTGGACCCATAATTGAAAGGAAAGAGAAAGGCAAGTTGGATTGCCTTTGAGAAATTGTGCAGTCATGGAATGACCCCAAGCTCCTTCCTGAAACAGGGGCCTGTCTTTTTAACAATATTATTCTTTCAGTAATGTTGCAAGGCACATATACCTAAAGGGAAAATATTATATATGTGTAATTCAGGAGAGTTTGGAGGAAGAGCATCAGAGCTACATGGAAACAGCAGTTAAGAAAACTTGTGACTCCTCCAAGGGAAAGAACAAAATAGATGTCAACAGGGGAAGAGTCTCAGAGTGTGGCTCTCGTTGCCCTAGGCAAAGGGCAGCACCCAGTGGGGTGGATTTCAGACATGGAATTTGGCAACAGCTTTTGCACTCTAGTCAAAAGCACAGAGTCCCTCAAAGTTCAAACTTAGATGTATTTTTTTAACAAAAAGATGGCTAGAATAAATAAAAGACTGCCATGTCATCTGTAGACAAAGATAGCATAGTAAGGACTGGTGAAATTAAAGTATTTTCTAAATTGCCCAAGAAGGAATGAAGAATGGAGAGCAAAGATGCAGGAAAGTTAATTCCAATTGTGCCATTCAGCAGGAGGCTGGGAACTGAGGAAAGAGAGGTAATACACATTCTCTGGGTTTATTATTCTTTAGCATACATGCATCATGGAGGGTTGGAGTCATACCAATCAAACCAGTTTTCACCATTTCACAGTGTGCTTATATAGTAAAGGAAATAGAGAACTGAAAGACCAGAAAAACCCAGGTTTAAATCCCAATTCAGATGTGAACAAGCTGTGTAACCCTAGGCAAATCACTTAATCTCTCTCTGTCTCATATGCAAAATAAGGAGGTTGGTCGCCTTTTGTTCTAGGTCAGAGATCTTAGGAAGACACTAAATTTCCAAGAAAGCTATCACTAAGAGTCCAGTGTGTACCCTATTCCTCATACCAATTTATAGCATTCATGTCTTCAGGCATATTCTATTTCCCAACAATTCATCCATAATGAACTGAGCCTGTTGTATTTGACACTAGTACTCTATATAACTTACGACTAGCGTTTATTCATGCATGAGAAGAATTCTCCGGCATCCCTAAAACTAAGGAGGAAGGGTTATGGGGAGGTATGGAAATAAGTCTAAAGTTTCTTTTGGTCAAACTGTGCCCATCTGACTGAAAAGTATTGGCTATTATCCAGTTTTGAAAGCTGGAGAGAATCTATTTCTGTGAGGTTGTTTGGTAGCTAATTGTTTGAGAATTTTTAGACAGAACACAATTACTCAGCTGTTGAAATAGCTCTCAAGAGATTTGCTCTTTAAAAGTGATCACATTCTAACAGAGGCGGCGTAGTTTTAATGGAAAGAATGTTGAACTTTTGAGTCACCAGATCTGAGTTCTTATCTGAGCTCTGCCACCTGAATGACATTGGGCAAGTCATTTAACTTGTCTGGCTCTCAGTTCCATCATGTAAAGTGAAGGTACTAGACAATATGGCCTCAAAGATCCTTTGTAACTCTAAGCTATAAACCCGTAGTCCACTATCAATTTCTCGAAGGGAGTATCTGAATTCTTCACCATCCTAGAATTAGTGTCGTGCACACAATTGCCACTTGTGAAAAATTTGCTGATTGAATGAATGTTATCCCATTGCAAATGGATAGGATTTGGAAGATATTTTATGTTACGACAATTTTCAGAGTAATAGTGATTGTTGTGGTGGCATTTGTAATATGTACCAAGATAATTAGATGGATCAATGATTTTATCTACTTGGGTGCTCTTTCCACTTGTGCAGAAAATAACTTCTCTATGCCTTCTTATCATATGCAGTTCTTACACATATTATTCCATAAACATCTTTATAGCAGTCATGTCAAATTTAATTAGAAACTGATCCCTGTAGACTACATATTGACTTAGAAAACCACAAATTAACATCCTCTGTGTTTTGTTGTATTTATATTTATCTTTTTAAACATTTCCCAGTTACATTTTAATCTGGTTCCTGTGCATTTGGAAGTCATGTGGCCCATGACAGAGAGTTGGACACCTCTGCTTAGAGAATCCAACCAATGTGTTGAAGGCCCTTCTCTCATAATTTTAATATTTCAGGATCAATAATGCATTAGTTGGGCCATTCATGTTTTGTCTCTCATTTTCACTTCATAGCCATTTACTTTGTTTTCTGATTAGACATATCTTTCATGCCATTGTTCTTACTCTCCAGAACTTCTCCTTGTCTTTTTTTCCTCCCTAACACCTTCTTCCAGAGTGAAGCAAGGTAGAGAGAAGGGACTTTGCCCTCTCATTTTCCCCATTTCAGGAATAGTAATGGTGACTTAAAACCAAAGTATATGGTAGTGTGCTTATGTGTGGCCTGAGAAGGGAGTTCAAGGACACAGTTCCTGAATCTAAATCTCCTCTATAATACAAGGGGTGATTTCAAATTCCATAATTAGCAGAATGCCAGAGACTAGCCTTCTAGCTGGAGAAAGGAGATTTTTCTGGGCAGAATAAGCTTTAGGCTTATTTAGGCTCATGGAGCACCCCAAGTTTGTTAAGTCCTAATTTTAAGATTTAGGGAACCAGAATGTTCAGGAAAAAAAGATCCCCTGATGTAGCTTCTCCTTGGAGGAAGAAGGGGATAGCCCACATTGTTGTTATTCGGTTACCTGGTGGGCAAAGCTAGTGAGTTATTCAGACAGGAGAGGTTTGCTTGTTCAATAAGTTCAGAATTATGTTTACCTTCTCTAGTAAGCCAGATCTGAACAGGCCAAAAATAGTTCCTCAGATTCAAAATTGGAATGAAATGAAGTATAAGGGAACTTGAAAAGGAGGCTACTCCCACTCATATGGTAAGTGGAACACTCAGGGGAACGAGGTGTCTCCACACTAGTCAAGCTGGACAGTCCGCTCTGTGGAGACACTTGTAGAAGAGGTGATAGTTAACAAAAGGAAATTCATTTAGCCATAGCTGGGGAACATTCAGAGCAAAGATATTCAGTGAGAATACAGCCTTCATTCAGTTGAGTGGCACTCCCCTGCTTCTGTGCTGTCCATGGTGTTCTCCTTGTTAAAACTCAAAAAGCAGCCAGAGCTTCTTGTGACTTTTTTTTTAAAATATTCCGTCAAGCAAGAAGCTTAGTCGGTGGCTGAGTCTTTAGTGCTGTGCATCAATGAAGTATTGATTTCATTGGTTTTCATTGCTTTTGAAGGAAAAACTAGCCCGGCCCACATGGCAAGCAGTGGGAGTATGGAAGGGGGGACTCTAGTAGATATGCCTCCCATCCCATCCTGTGAGGTAGAGTCTACATCAAAGGGCACCACTACAAGTCTTAGAGGAACTCCTGGAATGGACTCACCAGAATATTCTTGGACATATTATTCCATAAATATCTTTAGAGCAGTCATGTCAAACTCAATTAGAAACTGATCCCTGTAGACCACATATTGACTTAGAAAACCACAAATTAACATTCCCTAGGTTTTGTTGTATTTTGACTTATTTTTTAAACACTTCCCATTTACATTTTAATCTGGTTCCTGTGCATTTGGAGGTCCCCAGAGCACTCCCAAATTTAGTTCTCTTCCAGGAAGAGCTAATAGAATATCTGAGTGTTTTATGTTTCTGTATTTGTTCATGAGTTCCTATGAATCCTTCATACCCCACTTTCTGTGGAATGAAACATAGGTTGTCCCACACCCAGTACCGAATACACATTGTACACTGAGTGCCTTGTGGGAGTGGAAAGACCCTGTTACCACACTTAGGAAAACACAGACATTAGCTGTATTCTGAAGATGATCTTGGATTAACTATAGGTTGGGATGATAAACAAAAGAGAGAAACTCACCCTCTTGGAGAATTAGTCCTCAAGATAAAATCTGATCTGAAGAAAGCAAAGCTATCTACAATCGTATGGAAAAAATGTTCTAAATCACTATTGATTAGAGAAATTCAAATCAAAACAACTCTGAGGTACCACATCACACCTATCAGACTGACTAACACGACAAAACAGGAAAATGATAAATGTTGGAGAAGATGTGGGAAAATTATCCACCCATTCTGGAGAGCAATTTGGAACTATGCCCAAAGGGCTATAAAATTGTGCATACCCTGACCCAGCAATAGCACTTCTAGGGCTGCATCCCAAAGAGATCATAAAAATAGGAAAAGGACCCACATGTACAAAAATATTTAAAGCAGCTCTTTTTGTGGTGACCAAGAATTGGGAAATTGAGGGAATGTCCATCAATTAGGGAATGGCTGAACAAATTGTGGTATATGAATGTAATGGAACACTATTGTGCTATAAGAAATGATGAGCAGGCAGACTTCAGAAAAACCTGGAAAGACGTGAACTGATGCTGAGTGAAGTGAGCAGAACCAGCAGAACATTGTACATAGTAACAGCAACATTATATGATGACTAACTTTGATAGACTTAGCTCTTCTCAGCAATGCAAGGATCTAAGACAATTCCAAAAGACTAATGATGGAAAATGCTATACACATCCAGAAAAATAACTATGGAATCTGGATGCAGATCTGAAGCATACTATTTGCTCTCTCTTTTTTTTTTTTGTTTCTACTCTCTCATGGTTTCTCCCATTGGTTCTAATCCTTCTTTACAACATGACTAATGTGAAAATGTGTTGAATATGAATGTATATGTAGAGCCTATATCAGATTGTATGCTGTCTTGGGGAGAGGGGAGAAGAGAGAGGAGGAGAAAATTTAGAACTCAAAATCTTATAGAAGTGAATGTTGAAAACTGAAAATAAATATTTTTTTAAAAATTAAAGAATAACTGAAAGGAAAAAAAAAAGATGAAATCTGATCCATATGTGGTCAGGATCTTTAAGTTGGGGGTAGGATGCCTAGGCTACGGTTTGCTAATACAAACTCCACTTGCTTTTAAAATCTTTCATAATCTGAGTCCAATCTACTTTCCCAGATATATTGCACATCATTCTCTTTCATGTACTCTACCTACTCCCTGTTTCTTGTATGAAACATTCCATCTCTTACCTCCCATTTCCCATCTCCTTGAATTTGTGCATGCCATACCCCATGCCTAGAATGTTCTACTTTACCTCTGCTTCATAGACTCCCTAGATTTCCTCCACAAAGCTCAGCTGAAGTGTATCTCATTTTCAACATGTCCAAAGCAGAACTCATTATCTCCCCCCACCCTCCAAAAAGCCCTCCCCTTTTCCAAATTTCCCTACATCCTCCACAATCTTCCCTTTTACCCAGGCTCTCAACCCCAGTGCTGTTCTGGACTCCTCATTCTCATTCACCCAACATAGCCAACCCAATTCTGCCTTCAAAACATCTCGCATTTATATCCTATCCTGTCCTCTCCACCCATGCAACTATGATCCTAGTTCAGGTCCTCTTGGCTGCACTATTGCAATAGCCTTCTGAGTGGCCTTAAGGCCTCAAGTTTCTCTCCACTCCAATTCAGCTTCTATTCAGCTGCTAAAGTGATTTTCTTTTCTAAATCACAGGTCTGATCATGTCATCTCCTACTCAAAAAACTCCAGTGATTCCTATTGGCTCTAGGGTCAAAAATCAAGTCTGCTGTTTGGCATTTAAAGTTCTTCATAAACTTGCCTCTTCCTACCTTTCCAGTCTTCTTATACTTTCATCTCCTCTACAGCGGAGTCTCCCTACCAACCAGCAACACTGGTCTATTTGCTGTTCCTTATACACGACACTCCATCACCCATATTTATGCCTTTCTATTGACTGTTCTTCATATCTTGAATGCTTTCTTTCCTCATTTCTGCCTCTTAGCTTCCTTAGATTCCTTTAGAGCTCAGCTCAAATATCACCTTCTGCAGGTAACCTTTCCCAGTTCCCCTAGCTGCTCTTACCCTCTCTTAGGAGATTACCTTCCATCCACTCTGTATATATTGCATACCATCTGTATCTAGTTGTTTACCTTTTGTTTCCCCCATTAAAATTTGAGCTTCTTCTGTATAGGAATTGTTCCTGCCTTTCTCTGAATTCCCAATTCTTAGGACAAAGTAAGCACTTAATAAATACTCATTGACTAACCTATACTAATCTCCCCAGCTGTGAGTATCCTCATCATCCTTACCCTGAAAATTAGTTTGTATATAAAATTTGTGTGTATATGTATGTATATATAGGTACATGTATATACATACATAAACACACACAAATATACTCCCCACTCCCCCATCCCCAATGAACAGTAAAATGTAAGCCTCTTGAGGACAGGAATTGTTTCCTTTTTTTTGGTCTTTGTATCCCTAACACTTAGCATGGTTCCTGGCACATCATGGGCACTTAATGAATGCACTTGGACACTTGTTGAATGAATGAATGTAATCACAGGTAGCACACTGTAGCCTACTTATACCCACCCATTAATTGCCTTTTGTCATGTCAGTTTTTCTGAAATCATTTGCACCATTCAATTTTCCTTAAGAGAATACTGGTATCTGTTAATTGCCTATTTGTCCTGTATATAGATTGTTTGTACATATTTGTTTGATTGTTGTATCCTCTATTAGACTGTAAGTTCCTTGAGGACAGTGACTGTCTTTTGCCTCTTTTTGTATCTAGCACTTAGCACAGTGCCTAACACACAGTAGATGCTTAATTAATGTTGATTGATTGTTTCATTGATCAAAGAAGTGGACTTTGGCAGCAGTAGGAGGCTTCAGATAATTGAAAGCATCATGCAGCTTTCCAGTTGTGATGTAGCCTGATGTCTCCCTCCTGTTCAATTCTGGTCCCAGATGACTGTGCATCTCTAGGGTCTGTATAGGTTGTAGGTATTGACAAATTAACTCGATGGAACACCTAGCCAACTACATGTCATAATCAGGTAAATAGGCGTTTTACATATACTTTCTTTCTGTAAGTTTTAATTAATGTTTTGTATTGATGTGGAAACATATACCAAAGACCTTAGTATATTAGCCACTCTGCAAATAGTCTTTAAGAGCAAATATAAGTGAAGCCACATGACTAATATTTTGGATCCTCAGAGAAAAAAAAAACAGCAAAAGTCTATTAATTGTCTACTATACCTGCATGGTGAAATTGTACTAACCAGGGTTTGGATATAAATCATGGATCTCAGGTGTCTGTCCTCAAGGAGATAATGCTCTGCTATAGAGATGACTATGATCAACATTATTATATGATAAATGCATCAGAGTTACAAAACACAATGCACTTTGAGGTCAGATGGAAGAATCAGGGAAGGTTTTATAGAGAAAGTGACACTGGGGCTAGCCTTTAAAGGATGGGTTGAAATTCAACAGTTGAGGAAGGAAGAGGGAGAGGAAAAGTAGGGTATTCCGGGCATAGCAAATATTGAAGGGCCAAAAATAGAGTAGAAATCTCTTACGTGTAAACCCAACCTCGCTAATTCTATGTCTACACAGGCAACATGTCTGGACCAAAGCACAGCCAATATGTTCCCTTCTTACATGTTAACCGAAGATTAGGATCACTGCATGCTCAACTCAATTTATAATGATCAGGATGAAGAGTTCAGATGACTGTGATGACCAGATCAACCAAGCCAGGGAGCCCATTGGTAGTGAGGTATGGAACAGAGACAGTGACGGCTACAATTACATGGCACAACCACCCTACTAGAAATACAAGTGAATCTGGATGTATTTCAGTCAAGATGGGGTGTGAATGTTGCATATATTCAATTTTTTAAACTTTACAAAGCAAGAATAGTTTGAAAAGCAAAAGCCAGAGATGCAGGGATGCAGATGTGTGAGCTATAGATGGAGAGTGAGGGGACAAAGATGAAGAGAAAAAGGAGGCTTCTAGAGGTGGATCAGACAGCAGGATAATTTGATGTAGATGAGCACTACAGGGACAGTCAGGAGTGAGTCAGCTGGAAAACTCTTGCAAGCAAAGAGCAGATGCTTACAGTAATTTGTTCAAGCAGGCAGATTTAATATATAGACACTGGGCAGAATCCAGGGGAGGATTGAAACACTAAATTAGAATTCTGGGGATTTCAATTTACACCTGAAATTGAGAGGTGGACTTGGAGCTGAGAACTGAAAGGCTGAGTGACTTGAGGGTTATTCTGTAACGGTGAGCTGGGGGAGATCCAGTTTGGAAGTGTTAAGAGCAAGGTGAACATGATGAGCCGTATTAATCTATTTGAAATAGTAAGTCTGCATACCTTTAACTTATTCACCCATACATAATTTGCACCCCAAAGTCATAGATTTAGAGCTGGCAGGGATATTAGCAGCCATCAAAATCAAGTCCCTTTTAATTTTTCAGATGAGAAAATTGAGTCACAGAACTAGTTCAGGGTCATACATCTAGTAAGTGTCTGAGGCACAATTTATACTCAAGTATTCTTGGCTTTATGTACAGTGTGCTGCTCACTATACCACCCAGCCACCCCCTACACACTGTAGGAACAGCTCTGGCACTAGCAATAACTAATTGAGCATGATGCTGCAGAAGAAGTCATAGGATATGGAGAGAAGGAAAAAGACATTTTTGTTGTTATTCAGTCATTCATTCATGTCCGTCTCTACATGATGCCATCGATTTTGTCCATGGGGTTTTCTTGGCAAAGATACTGGAGTACCCATTTTCTTCTCCAATGTGTCCCTATTTTATAGATGAAGAACTGAGGTAAATAGGGGTTAAGTGACTTGCCCAAGGTCACACAGCTAGTAAGTGTCTGAGACCAGATTTCACTGGGACCAGTGCCCTATTCCTTGTACCACATAGCTGACACTGAAAAAGACATAGAAACAGAATTTAAAGTTAGAAGGGACTTTGGAAATCATCTAATCCAGCAGTTTTCAAACTTTTTGATCTCAGAAGTAATTTCTTTACATTCTAAAAAAATCAACAAGGATCCCCACCACAAAGAACTTTTGTTTATGTAGGTTACTGTTGCTCAGTCATTTTCAGTTGTGTCCAATTCTTTGTGACCCCATTTGGGGTTTTCTTGGCAAAGATACTGGAGTGGTTTGCCATTTCCTTCTCCAGCAAATTTTACAAATGAGGAAACTGAGGCAAATAGGGTTAAATGACTTGCCCAGAGTTACACAGCTAGTAAGTGTCTGAGGCCAGATTTGAACTCAGGAAGCTGTCTTCCTGACTCCAGGCTTGACATTTTAGCCATTACACCACCTAGCTGTGGGCTATATCTGTCTATATTTACTTCAAATTCAAATATCTTAGCATTATTATGAAAATAGTTTTGGCCTTATGGACCCCCTGCCTTGGGAACTACAGATTTACCCTAACCTTCTCATTTTAGAGGTGAGGAAGCTGAGACTCAGAGAGAGGAAATGCCTTGTTCAAGGTCACGCAAGTGATGGGCATTCAAACTCTCAAATCAAGAATGCCTTCTGCTACACTGTGAGGGCCCCCAAGGCCATGCAGGATCTTTGGAAGAGAATCACCTTGGATAGTTTCTGGAAGTCAGTTTCCAGAATGAGAAATATCATTTTCTAACATCAATATTCCAAGCAGATATAAAGCCCCAGGCAAGTACCAAGAAACTCAAAGCATATTTACATATATATTATTTATTTATTATATATATTTACATATATAATTTTTCTCCCTCCCCATCCCTAGAAAAGGCTAGAATTAAACACACACATATATATGTGTATACATACATATACACACACACACACACACACACACACACACACACACATATATATCTGTGTCCGTATATATAGATAGATAGATTTGTGTGTCCATATATATGTATATGTATATGTATGTTTAACTATAGCCTTTTCTAGGGTGGAGTGGGGAAGAAGGGAGAAAAAAATGATAAAAAGTATGCAGCAAAGAACAAAAGAAAACTTAAAAGGAAGCGCAGAAAAGTAGGGTAGCTTTGAAAACAATGTGTAGTATTTATTAAAAAGTTTTCTAAAAAAGTAAACAGCGTGAAATGGAAACTCATGGTTTTATATTGAATTCTCTATGTTGTGCTGTGTAAATGGAAATGTTCTTTTTTTGTCTTTTTGTATTCAAGTTTAAATTTATTTTAAAAATTTGAAGAAAAAGAAACTCTAAGTATCAAAAAGGGGAGGGAAGGGAATCTGCCTGCCTTGTGTTATACCCTCTCCTATATTGATGGATTTCTGCCTTGGACTCCAAATCTTTGCACTGGGGGTGATTTTTAGGGATTAGTACTCTCCTCTGGCCAGTGTCTTGCCTCTACCCTACAGATCTCTTTGTCCTTTGGGCACTTTCTGAAATAAGAGACAGTGTGATACAGTAGAAAAGAGTACTAGAGTCATAGGATATGGGTTAAAATTTCATCTCTGTCACTCATTACCTTTGTGACCTTGGACAAATCTCTGGTTTCAGTTTTCCGCCTTCACCTAAGATTTGGCTCACTCTCTAAATTTCTCATTCTCCTCTTTGTTAGTCATCATCAGTTAGCCTTATGAAATTTCTGCCTTGAGGTACAACTCTCCTGATTAGTGACTCCCTTGCTTGGAATACTAGTCTACAAAGGGCCTCAATCATGTTTCTTGTCAAGTGTGTGCTGAAGCCTGCTCATCAGGGCTCTCAAGAACTGGTTGTTCAGAGGGCAAAATAGAAATTGAAAGAATCCACAGATCTCCTCCTGAAAGAGATCCCCAAAGGAAAACTCCTAGGAATATTGTAGCCAAATTCCAGAGTTCCCAGGTCAAGGAGAAAATATTACAAGCTGCCAGAAGGAAACAATTCAAGTACTGTGGAAACACAATCAGGATAACACAAGATTTAGCAGCTTCTACATTGAAGGACCGCCGGGCATGGAATATAATGTTCCGGAGGACAAAGGAGATAGGATTACAACCAAGAATCACCTACCCAGCAAAACTGAGTATAATCCTTCAGGGGGGAAAATGGTCATTCAGTGAAATAGAGGACTTTCAAGCATTCCTGATGAAAAGACCAGAGCTGAATAGAAAATTTAACTTTCAAATACAGGACTCAAGTGAAATATGAAGAGGTAAACAGGAAAGAGAAATCCTAAGAGACTTATTAAAATTGAACTGTTTATATTCCTGAATGGAAAGATGATATATATAACTCATGAGACCTTTGTCAGTATTAGGGTAGTTGGAGGGAAAAAATTATATGTATGTATATAAATAGATAGATAGATAGATAGACAGATAGATAGATAGATAGATAGATAGATAGATAGATAGATAGATAGATAGATAGATGGCACAAGATGAGTTGAAGATTAAGGGGTCATACCTGGAGAATAAAATTAAGGGATGAGGGAGGATTATACTCAGAGAAGAAGAAAGGGAAGGTAGGATGGGGTAAATTATCTCACAAAGAAAAAAACAGAAAAGAAAAGTCTCTTACAGTGGAGGGGAAGCAGGGGAAGGTGAGAGGGAATGAGTAAATCTTATTCTCATAGGATTTGGCTTAAGGAGGGAATAACATACACATTCAATTGGGTATGGAAGTTTGTCTTACCCTACAAGAAAATAGGGAGAGAAGGGGACAAGAGAGCAGGGGGATGATAGAGAGGAGGGCAGATTGGAAAAGGGTGTAATCAGAAGAAAATACTTCTGAGAAGGAACAGGGTCAAAAGAAAGAATAGAATAAATGGGAGGTCGGAATAGGGAAATAGAGTTAGTTTTTCACAACATGTCTACTATGGAAGTGTTTTGCATAACTACACATGTACAACCTATATTGAGTTGCTTGCCTTTTCAATGAGGGTGGGTGGGTGGGGAGGGAGGAAGAGAGAAAATTTGAAAGCTAAAGTTTTAAAAACATATGTTTAAAAAAAAAGTTTTCACATGTTATAGGGAACTAAGAAATACAGGAAATGGGGTACAGAAGTCTATCCTGCCCTACAGGAAAATTGAAGTGGAAGGGGATAAGAGAAGGGGGGACAGAAAGAAAAGCAGACAGACTAGGCTAAGGGATATTCAGAATGCATGCCATCTTGGGTGGGGGAGGGTGAGATGGGGTGAAAATTTGCAACTCAAAAACTTGTGTAAATGAATGTTGAAAACTACAAATAAATAAGTTTATATTAAAAAAACAAAAACCAACCAAACAAAAAAGAACTGGTTGTTAAATTTTCAGTGTGAAGATTTATACCTTGGAAATATGTTGCAAATCAAGGCTTAAATTAGTGTTTTATTCATTTCTAGATAAGGAAGCGATGGAGAAAATATCAATAATGCAGATTAAACTTTAAAATGATTCCCATATGTATTTTTGTCAGAAAGCCAGTTTTTAAACATTCACCAATACACTCCTGCTTATACCTCAATTCATTCTCCAGGCTTCTCTTCTAACTGCCTTGCCCCATTCTACTTTCCATCTCCCCTTTACCTATGGATATGTCTTCTCTTACTAGAATGTAAATTCCTTGAGGATAGGGGTTGACTTGTTGGCTTATATTTTTATCATCAGTGCTTAACACAGTGCCTGGCACACAGTTAGTACTTAATAAATGGTCTATTATCTAGCTAGCTAGCTAGTATCATGATAATTACCACTTGTATAGTGTTTTAATGTTTGCAACATGCTTTACAGATATTATCTAATTTGATCCTTCTAACAACCCTGGGAAATAGGTGCCATCTATGATTATCCCCAATTTACAGATGAAGAAATTGAGGTACAGAGAAATTAAATGACTTGTCCAAGGTCGCACAACTGTTAGTACATGTCTAAGGCCAACTAGTTTCCTGTTAAATGAGAGGGTTGAAATAGATGGACTCCAAGGTTCTTTCTGGATTGAAATGTATGATGTTATAATTTCACAATTGAGTCAGCTCACGTCTTTCACACCCAAAGCAACCAATAAACCTTTTCCCATAAAAACATTCATTAAAAAACAGATAAATACATAAATGTAAGGAGTCCAATACAGCAAGGAACAAACTCAGAGCATCAATAGGGAAGTTCCAACAGCTTGAGTATGCTGTGATTGTCGGGCCCATGACAAGAAAAGATTCTGTATTCTTGTCTCTCAGATGAGCAGCCTATTCATTGGGATATGTTCTGTCATTCATTGCTGCTGTTGCCCCCACCTGTGATCCTCTCCCTCCATGTTCTTGCCCTTAGTGAGACCTGTTTCCCACCAAACTCTGAGTCTCTTTCTTTTTTTTTTCTATCCTCATGGTTGATTCTTCTCCACCCTACATGGTTCATTCCTCTACCCAGCAATTTTTTCTCTCCTAGTATTCCCTTTTGGGGTACTATCATGTACTTTCCCCCCCATGGAATTCTGGGAGATTGAAATTTGCTGTTATTTATTCCCCCACCCAATACTGTACTGCCTGAGTTCTACTCTTCTCTGGCTGAACTTCGAAATTTGTGAGCACTTCACGACTGAACCTACTTTTTATTGACTCTATGTGTTGTGTTATTTTCCTAGTCATCGTTGGAATTGACTAGTTGAGTCCCACTATCTACAAGCTTAAATATTGCCTACTTGTTGACCAAATCAATTTTGAACTCCCAATCAAATTATCAGAATGATTGGAAGGGATCTCAAAATTAATTTTGTTTGACCCAGAGCTAGACAGAAATTCCCTCTAGAACTACAACATCGCCAACAGTTGTCCAGCCTTCTCATAAATAATTCTATAGAGGGGGACCTCACTACCTTCAGAGATAGTGCATTTTACTTCGGGATAGCGCTAGTTGTTATCAAGCTGAAACTTGACTCTCTGAAACTTTGCATCAATTGTTCTGGTTATATATTTGAGGCCAAAGAAAGAAACAGTATAATCCTTTGTTCCTGTGACACTCCTTCAAATACTTGAAGATATCTATCACATCTCTCCTAAGTCTTTAAGTGTTTAGTCCACAACAAACAGAAGATAGAACATCCCATGGGATGCAAGCATTCAGGTTAACAATACATTAACTAGAGAACAGGCTTTAAGTAACTCAAGAAAAAATTCAAAACAGAGATGACTTGCATCTGAGCCCATGAACAGTCAAGACAATTCTCTTTTTCTCTCTTGTGGGTTTTCACATAGCTCTCTACCCCAAAAGGCCTGGACATGGCTCCATATTTATAGTACTACTGCATGAATGAAGACCTGCCCTAGGAAAAATACTCAGGGTTGCTAGAGTCAAGCAATCCATCCTTAAAATACTCCTAATTACTTTGAGGACATATACAATCCTTTAGCGTTAAAGTACTAACCTAAGGCTGAGGCTTCCCTACAAGGGAAGCATACTTTAGCGTCAGTAAGGAGTTGGCCTCTTAAGCCCTAGACCTTTACAATCCACATAACTCACAGTACCAATAAACTATAAGATCCAAATTTGTTTCTTCACATTGTGGCTCTGTCCCTTGACCCTCCTTGACTCTGACTCCTGATTGAAGCAGCTGAGTGACTAGAGGACTGAGCCTGGAGTCAGGAACACATAAGTTCAAATCCAACTTCAAATACTTATTAGCTGTGTGATCATGGGCAAGTTACTTAACCTCTCTGTACCTCCATTTCCTCACCTGAAAGATGGGGATAATAACAGTACCTACCTCCCAGGTTTTTTATGAGGATAAAATGAGATAATATTTTCAAAGTGCTTGGCAGAGCTTACAACATTATGTAAATATTGTCATGATGACACATCATGATGATGATGACAATAATAATGATGATGATGAATCCAAGAACTCCTCTACTTGGCCTTGGAAATCCATTGGCTCCACTGTTTCTACCTTTAAGACCATGTGGTTCATTCCTCCTGAGGATGTGTGTTTTCCTAATGTATGTGGTTCCCAAGGGGGCTGGCTTCCAGGGAATGTAGCAGGTCAGCTCTCTCTCTCTCTCTCTCTCTCTCTCTCTCTCTCTCTCTCTCTCTCTCTCTCTCTCTCTCTCTCTCTCTCTCTCTCTCTCCCTCTTTTCTCCTCTCTCTTTCTCTGTCTTTTTTCTCAATTTCTTTCTTTCTTCCCTCTTCTTTCTCTATTTCTCTCTCTTCCCCCTTCTCTCTGTCCCTCTTTCCCTCCCTCCCTCTCTCTCTATAGATAGATAGATACAGATATATGTATGTATATATATATATACATATATATATATATATATAGCTTATATGTGTACATATATTATACATACACACACGCAATCCCATTCTGGGTTTAAAAATGAGGGAAACTCCCCCCAAACAACTACAAAGTCAAAGACAGGTCTATTCTTTCACATTGTTTTGGTGGAAGCCATGAGAACAAGATCATTTTTCTTAAAACATATATGGATTTGGGAGGTAATGGGAAAAACTGCAGTGTAAAATGCTTCTTTGTTTTTAATCCCAAACTGTATTGAGCCTTCCTTTCCAAGGCTCACTAATAACTGTTTTATGCTCCAGGGCTCCACTAGCAATGAATCGCATTACACTGTGACTCATCAGAAGAGTGGGTAGCAGTTAAAGGCTTTTGAGAAGGGTGAGTTACTATGGGGAAGACATCCCCAGAGAGTCTAAAAAAACAAGTTGTTACAAATAGAAAGCAACATAACATTATCAGCAGGCAGTACGAAAACTTCAATGATGAAGAAGTTTGATTATTGGCGGGCCCACGTTTGGAAAAGGAATTAACCTGAACTAGTTCTTTCACGAAGTTACCCAAACAGGCTGGTCGTGGGCATACCAAAAAATATCTTTCAAAACATTAGAGAGAGACCTGGAAGGACCCTTTGGAAACCATCAAATTCAATCTCTTAAATCTCAATTAGTATCATCGAATCATTTTTGTTGTTTAATCAATTAATCATGTGGCTTGCCCAGGGTTACCCAGCTAGTAAGTGTCTGAGGCCAGATTTGTGCTCTATCCACTGGATCACCTCATTACCCCGAACTGAATCATACATATAGAGCTAATAAAGACCTTAGGCAGTAGTTGAAGCAGTGGATAGAGCCATTGGGCCTGGAGTCAGAAAGACCTGAATTCAAATCTGCCCTCAGACAACTTATTAGCTGTGTGACCCTAGACAAGTGTTCTGTCAGCCTCAGTTTCCCAATCTCTAAAACGGGCATAGTCATAATAGCACCTACCTCCCAGGGTCATTGGGAGAAACAAATAAGATGATATATGTATAGTGCTTTGCAAACTTTAAAATACTATGCAAGTGCTAGCTACTAATATCAGGCAAGCCAGCTCTCAGATATGTTACCACATAGGTAACTGCCTAGTCTGCCTATGCTCCATGTGTGTCCTAGTCCTAGTTCCACATCCATTTCCCCATGGTCAGATGAACATCTAACACTTAACCAGTGCATCCCAGGAATCTTCTCTGTTTTGAACAACTAGAGAGGTGGAGGCTGCCACAATTTCCCTTGGATTGAACTCATCCCCCTATTTAATAGTCCTCTTCCTACAACATCGGGATGAGATCAACCATATTGGCCCAAGTACCTAGGTTGAGTCTGCTCTCTGAGCATGAGCAATGCATCCCACAAAAATGGGTCACCAGAGCCTTCAGCAGCAGCTCTATGGAGGATCTCGAATACAAAACACAGACCATATTATTCATCTCATGGCCCCTTCCTTCTGATTCAAACTCTTCAACAACAGCCATCATTTTTGTTCTTCCACTCTCCCTTTGGATTCTGCAGTGTAATTATTGACCACGGGTCAAATGAGGTCTCTTGGAGTCCTGGGAGAATGGCCAAGAAGGTCCTGGTACAGTCTGCTTTCTTTACACAATTCAAACTCCAGGGACAGGCCTGCTTAGAAATGAGATTTTGTCAGAGGTAGAGTGAAAAATGTGTTTAATTTCTAAAATAGTCATTTAACAGAGATGTATGTAGTCCCACATACCTCTTGCTTTCCAGAAATTAATGTCGCACATCTATACACCATGAATTGTTATAGCAACTTCCTGATAGAAAGAGAGAAGGAATGAAAATCTTATTTACCCCTTTAAGCAAGTGGACTAAGAAGATTATTTAAGATTAAAAAAAAAAAGCAAAAGGTGAGTAGTAGGCTGATATTATGGGAGTGTGACTGATTGTCCTAGGGTACCAGAATAGATTAGAGTAGAGATGTCACTCAGGAATGCATGGAATTTAACCAAAATTTAACCAAAATAAATAAAAATATGATAAAACATTTTTGTAGTTCAGTTCTTCAAGCCATGTCCAACTCTTCATGACCCTGTAGACTATACTGCCAAGGGGGTTTTCTTGGCAAAGATACTAGAGTGGTTTGCCATTTTCTTTTCCAGCAAACAGAGGTTAAGTGACTTGCCCAGGGTCACACAGTTAGTAAGTATCTGAGGCCAGATTTGAACTCAGGTCTTCCTGACTCCAGGCCCGGTGCTCTATCGGCTGAGCCTTAAAACATAGATCATGTTAATTTGTAATTTTCTAAGTCAAGATGAGGCCCACAGGGATCCTTACATAGGGTTTAGTGGTTCCTATTTCTATTTGAGTTTGACACCATTAATTAGATTAGAGAAGTATCCCCTAGAAAAAAGGCAGAGTTCAGATGACAAATCAAGAACTCAATTGCTTCTGAGCATGAGTTCTCTTAGTAATGACACATTGTTCTACAAAGATGAAAATCAGGACTGGTAAAGGTTTGTGTGATCCATTTGCCATATGGAAAAAAAAAGTTGGAGAAAAGCTTCGCTGAGAGCAAAGTCAGTCTTTGCTTAGCCTAGGGTGACTTACTCTGAATGCGAATGGGTGCCTGAACAGCTTCCATCAAACGCAAATGGATCTGAGAAACATGAGTCATCTTTTTTTTTGTTCACCAACAGCTGCTATATACACGGCTTTGCTAATTCAAAAGTAATAAGGTACTAATGTCTGCCTTCAGGGCGCTTACATTCTATTAATGGTGTTAGGAACAAGATATATAGCCCATATTCAGATAAACAAATAAAAGGGTGGGAAGTTGAAGGGTGCAAAAAAGAGAAACGTACAGTGTTGTAAGTCTTAGTTTTAAGCTTAGAATTGCACTGAAGGGCAGCTAGGTGGCGCAGTGGATAGAGCATCGGCCCAAAGTCAGGAAGACCTGAGTTCAAATTCGGCCTCAGATCAAACACTTAACACTTCCTAGTTGTGTGACCCTGGGCAAATCACTTAACCTCAACTGCCTAAAATTAAATGAACAAATAAATAAATAGGTAGATAGATAGATAGATAGATAAATGAATGAATGAATGAATGAATAGATAAATAGATAGATAGATAAATAAATATATAAATACATAAATATAGATAGATAAATGGATAAATAAATAGATGAATAGATGAATAAATGAATAAATAAATAAATGGATAAATGAATGAATGAATGAATAAATAAATAAATAAATGAATGAATGAATGAATGAATAAATAAATTAATAAATAAATGAAATGAGTGAGTGGATAAATAAACAAATAAAAGACACAACTGCACTGAAAATTTTGGGACATCCCTTACGTAAGTCAAAGTTTTTTTATTCTAACTTATTGGGTGAGGTTTAAAAATGGAAATAGTTCTGGGAATTTTGTGCCATAGTAACAGCCTAATTCATGCTGAGGTATAAATGACTGGTTATCCAATCCATAACAGAAAATCAGTTTTGCCACCAAAAGGGACACCATCTTGAGCAACTTTATAATTTTGCCTCTAGATAAGGTAAGGACAGTCAGAAAACATGCCAGTTTGTGACATAATAAGTAGCTGGCCCCCAGAATAGATAGTCAGTTTGTTGGAGCAGAAAGAGCCTCAGCCCTGTATTTGAAACCATCCGTTTATATGACCTTGAGAAAGTCACTTCTTTCTGGGCCTCCTGGGTTTCCTCAGCTTCAAAGTGAAGGGTTGAAGTAAATGATTTCTAAAGACCCTCTTGAGTCTAACTTGTATCAATCAATTAATGAGTAGTTATTAATAGCCTTAATGCTTATAAAGCACTTACAAATGCTATTTCATTTAATCTTCACAAAACTCTGGGATAAGTGCTATAATTATCCCCATTTTACATATGGGGAAACTGAGGCAGGCAAGTTAAGTGATTTGCCCAAGGTCACATAGCTTGTAAGAGTTGGAAGCTGGATTTGGACTCAGATCTTCCTGACCCCAGGCCTAGTGCCTTATTTACTTCCTAACCTAGATGCAGGTGATGAAGGTCTGAACTATAATTCCCATATTAATGTTGATATTAATATTGACTCCCCACAGTGTGTGTATATCTTAAGGAGGAACAACAAAGACATTTCGGAGTTTCATAATTCTGTCACTACCTCTCTAAAACTGAACATATCTAACAAGAACAAATTCCTTCTAATTATCCACCATTTCTTTTATAATCATATATGATATAGAGAGAATTGGGCAGCGAGGTGACATAGTGGTTAGTGCACCAGGCCTCAGACACTCACTAGCTGTGTGATCCTGGGCAAGTTGCTTAACTCTGTTTGCCTCAGTTTCCCCATCTGTAAAATGAGCTGGAGAAGGAAATGGCACACTACTCCAGTATCTTTGACAAGAAAATCCCAAATGGAGTCACAAAGAATTGGATACAACTTAAATGACTAAACAACAATGGGGAAAAATATATATGTGAGAATACATAATATACAGAATATGTATTCTAATCATGTTTCTAAGGGAAAAGTTGTTTTTAAACACTTGTCATTTCTTTACAATTTCTGAAATGCTTTCTGCTTTCCTTTGTTGTTCAATTGCTTTTCAATTGTGTCTGACTCTGTGACCCCATTTGGGGTTTTCTTGGCAAAGGTACTGGAGTGATTTGCCATTTCCTTCTCTAGCTCATAGTAGAGAGGAGAAATGAAGCAAACAAGCGTAAGTGATTTGTCCAGGGTCACATAGCTAGTGTCTGAGGCTGGATTTGAACCCAGGAACATGAGTCTTCCTAACACCAGGCCTAGTACTCTATCTACTGTGCCACCTCGCCACTTTCTACTTCAGGGTTGAGTTTATTTTTTCCTTCTAGATTAATTTCTTTCTTCCTTTCTTCCTTTCTTCCTTTCTTCCTTTCTTCCTTTCTTCTTTCTTTCTTTCTTTCTTTCTTCTTTCTTTCTTTCTTCTTTCTTTCTTTCTTTCTTTCTTTCTTTCTTTCTTTCTTTTTTCCTTCCTTTCTTCCTTCCTTCCTTCCTCCTTCCTTCCTTCTTTTTTCCTTTCTTTCTCTTTTTTTGTTCCAGTCTTCTTGTACAAAATCACTAATACAGAAATATTTTACATGATTGCACATGTATGACCTGTATCGGATTGCCTGCTGTATCATGGAGGGAAGAGGGGAGGGAGGGAGGGAGGTGTAGAATTTGAAACTCAACACTTGAACAAAATAATGAATGTTAAAAAAAGAATTTTTTTTAAAAAAAGGCCCGTTCTAGTACTGGATAGAATTATGAGTCAGGGGTGATTAAGACCTAAAGTGGAATCCCATTTCACTAGCTCTGTGACCCTAGGCAAGTCACTTACCCCTTTTTTGCTTCAGTTTCCTCACCTGTGAAATGAGGATGAAAATAGCACCTAGCTGCCAGAGGTTGTTGTGAGGATCAAATGAAATAATCATTGTAAAATGCTTAGCACAGTACCAGACACATAGTAAGCACTGTGTAAATGTTAGCTATTATTATTTTTAAAGGACCTGTTGCAGTACTGGATAGAAATGTGGACCAGGAATGAGGAAAACCTCAACCGGAATCCCATCTCAGACATTTACTAGCTCTGTCACCCTGGGCAAGTCACTTAACCTCTACCTGCCTCAGTATCCTCATCTGTAAATTAGGGGTAGATAATAGCACCTATATCCGAGGGTAGTTGTGAGTTAAAATTAGATAATATTTGTAAAATGCTTTGCAAACCTAAAGTTTTATATAAATGCTAGCTCTTATTATTAGAATGTAAGCTCTGAGGGTAAGGACTAATTCATTTTTGCCTTTGTATACCCAGCAGTATAGCACAATGCCCTGTACATAGTGTAATGTCCTTAATAAATATGTTTTATTTTAAAATCCTACTGAAGAAATCTCTAATTCCTTTTTGTTTTAGGCATTATTGTACTTTGAATAGGATGGCAACATGAACTTCATTTTAAAAAGCTACAATAGTCATAGAAACTCAAAGGAATAATAAGTAATTAAATTGTGACCACATAAGGGTATAGCTAGTTCGTGTGCTCAGCCAATCAAATTGTTTCCTTCTAACTTAATAAGAGGAAAGTGTTTATATTCTATAAAGGGATCTGGGGATAGGTGGTGCATCTTTACTCATAGTTTAGCACCTCCTCAACATCTTGAGATTACTTTCTGGGTTTTCTGAGCTAGGGTACTGGTCAGAGTAGCTCCCCTATACAACAATGATTTGAAGTTTGATCCAAGTAGGGATGATGATGATGATGATGATGATAGTAATAACTAATATTTATATAGTACTTACTATTTTCCAGGCACATTTAATCTTGGCACTGAAGCAGTAGGTACATACCTGCTGTGTTGGCCACAGAGCTGGCAAGGGGGTCAAGCCCGGCTTTGAACCCAGGTCTTCTTATTACAAGTCCAATATTCCTTCTAGAGCTGCACAACCTTCCCCGCCTCCAGTCCTCAGTTACCAACTCATGTTACCTTCCCTCTGCAAAATGAACAGTTTTCCACACTTCCACCTACAGCTTTGTTTAAAAGGAGCATTCATTCAGTGACTCAAGGGTTTCTTCTCCCACTAATTATCTCCACCCTCCACCCCCTTCAAATATATCATATTCCCTGACATGAGGTTTGCCTTATCTAGCTGGACCTGTCCAGAATACCAGAAGGTTAGGGCTAGAAGGCTGCTCAGAGATCATCTAGTTCAGCCCCTTCATTTGACAGATTCAGGACACTAATTCTTCTATTTCAGTTGAAACTGAAATTCTCTCTTTATCCAGCTCAGTCAGGTGGTTTCCCTCCACTATTTGGGACTAGAGCTTGGCACTAGCATGTGAGACATTGACTACAAGGTGCTGCTGTTGAGGACCAGTAATGGCCCCTATACATTCTTTTAATATTGTTGCCTTAGATCTGCCCAGGGAATGCAAATGAATATCATGATTAGTTCAAATGAAAATAATATCTTAGGGAGGTAAATTGGCTGCAATCCTAGGCTTCATAAGAGCCTTAAAATGCAGCCTGAGGTCACATTTATCCACTGTTTGGGATTATTCTTCACATAGAGATTGTCTCTTAGGTGAGATAATCTAAAGTTAAGTTGCAGTCATAGAATGTCAAAGTTGACCTTAAAGATCAACTCCCTCATTTTACAGACAAAGATGCTGACGCCAAATGGGTTTAATGACTCATCCAAGATCATCCAGCTAACCAGTGACAGAGCAGAGGCTAAATCTACCTCTTAATCTCGTGTTTGTCAAGTTATTTTAGTTCTTTGGAAAGTGGGTAAAGAAAAGCAGCATCTAGAA
This sequence comes from Phascolarctos cinereus, assembly GCF_003287225.1. NCBI lineage: Eukaryota > Metazoa > Chordata > Mammalia > Diprotodontia > Phascolarctidae > Phascolarctos > Phascolarctos cinereus. Next base: position 231,330,156 of record NW_027555736.1, read on the forward strand.
GAGACCACAGCAGAGCAGAGCCCAGCAGAGACTATGCATCCAGTCAGGAAGCAACTAACAGATACTATGAGAACAGCAGGAGTAGGCCCATCAAGAGGAAAAGAATAACATAGCTAAAGACCTCAGTGTCATTCTGGCATCACAGGCATCATGTAGCATCCTTCCACATATTTATCCTAGACACATATGCTCCTCCTGTGTATACACTCCTATATGTGTTCCCTATGTATTTGCATTCTTCTTATTGATATTGTATATATTTGTGAAAGAATCTGACCCATGTTTATGAAAAGGAATATTCCTTTGCTACTTTTCTTCCTATGCCATTGCATCAAATGCCTTTGCTTTTTACTAATGTTGTCTTCTGGCTGACTGTTAAAGACAAATTACATTGGTGGGGGCTTAATGATTTTAGGGGATGCTGATGTACAAAGCACCTTGAATCTAAGGTAATTATTTCCTAGAGGATCCATTCTGTGAATTTAGAGGTTCTTCCAGGTGCTATATAAGTAAAAACCAAATACATAAAATGTAATACTACATAATTTCAAGACAATGTGTTAATAACTGGAGGAACTAGGAAAATCTTCATTTAGGAAGAACCTCCTAAATTGTATTTTGAAGGAATCAAGGGACTCTACAAAGTAACAGTGAGGAAGAATGTATTCTGGAAATTGGAGGAGATAAAATGTGGTATGTGGAAAGCCGGTTTGACTGAAATGGAGCATGGGGATGATAGAAATATGAAATAAGAATGGAAAGTTACATGAGAAACAGATGTATAGGGCTTTGAATGGCAGGCCAAGGATTATATACATTACCCTAGAGGCAAAAGGTGCCATTGAAGATTTTTGAATAGAAGTGACCTGGTCACATCTTTGTTTTAGGAATGTCATTTTGGCAGTTGGGTGGAGGCTGAATTGAAGAGAGAAGAGACAGTAAGCAGGGGGCCTAATTAAAAGGATGTTTCAGGCTTGTACTCATACTTATGGGTTGGCTACATAGAGGGCGGATCCCACTTTGAGTTCTAGGGGTAACCCTTTGGGTATGCACTCAACACTAGAGCTCAGGAGCCCTCATCGGTGTGCTTCACATGAACAATAAGTAAATCAGAGAATGCTATAGATGAAGTATATTAGAATTTCAGTAAGGCGTTTGACAAAGTCTCTTATGATCCTTATGGACAAGACGGATAAAAGTAGGCTGGGTGACAGAACTTTAAGTGAATTTAGAACTCTCTTAGCAGTAGTAGTTCATGAATCAACCAATGAATAAACATTTACTAAACATCTATTATGTGTCAGGCATCGTGCTAAGCTCTGGAGATGAAAGAAGAAGCAAGAGACAGTCCCTGTTCTCAAGGAGCTTACAATGTAATGGAGGCAACAACACACAATCAAATATATATACCAAGCAAGTTACATTCAGGATAAATATAAAATAACAGAGGGAAGGCATTAAAATTAAGAGAGGTTGAGAAGGCTTCCAGTAAAAGACAGAATTCTAGTTGAGACTTAAAGGAAGCCAGGAAAGTCAACCTTAAGGGAACTCCTTATTGGAGAGTCCCAGGGATCTGTTTTTGTTCAGTGATCTAGCCTTGATTAAATGGTGTTTTAACATTTTCATTTATAAGAACAAGGACTCTCGTTGTATCAATAAAGAACAAGGGTCATCAACTCTGCTTCTAACATTTCAGTGTTACTAAGTGCTAAATTGGGGATGATCAAGGCTTCAAAGTAACTTCCTGGCCCAGGAGCTAACTACCATGGGCATAATATAAGATGAATGGAATCTAGTGTCACTAATACAAGTAGAGGGAGTACAGAGGGATTTTCTCTGCAGGCAGGGGGATTGCTGATGAGTAAAGGCGAGGAGGGGGAGAAAGTCTTGATAGCACGTGATTGTCAGTTGGATATGGTATATTTGGTGAAGAAAAGATGTGGAAGGGTACTGATTAGCTCCCAAGCATGTTGGCCCAGGCCACAGCAGCAGACAGAAACTAGCAGAAAGCAGCAACAGCAGCTATGAATAGTAACTTTCAGAGGCAGAGATGAATAGCATCTGTGAAGGCAATAGTGGAGCCACAATGAAATACAGCCAGTTCCTGGGAAATGGAGTTATTGGATGTTTTCTCATCGTTGTCCAACCCTTTCTTACCAACATGAACGAATCATCCAGGGAACATTCCTCTGGAATGTTAGAATCTGTGGGAGGTAGTACTTCTTTATGTAAGGGATACAAAAACTATTCTGCTACTTGATTTTTCATCATTATTTACTTTGCTATTTTGCCTAATGAAATGCTTCGTTATTAAAGAAGGCATTGGATAGATGTTTGAGCAGTATTGGTATAAATGTGATGACCCAAAAATACTGCAGAATGAATGTGAATTATCATGGGGTTTCAAAGTTAAATGGGATTCTAGATATGTACTATATTCGTCAGTGGCTTGGATGAAGGCATGGATGCCTTGTTTGTCAAATTTGTAGATGATAAGGAATGGAAGAAATAGACAACCCCTTAGAGAACAGACACAGGATCAAAAAGTGTCCTTGACAAGATTGAACATTAAGCCTGATCTAAAGTGAAACGTAATAGAAAGAAATGTAAAATATTGCCCCTGGTTTACAAATATTAACTGCGCAAGATAAAGGAGAAATGGCTTGTCAGAGGGACAAAATCTGGAAGTTTAAATATGTTGTAAGGTCAAAAAGAGTCAATAATGTGATAAGTCAAAACGTGAACAATCGATGTGAATAGTCACAAAAAGGAGAACGATCTTAGGTTGCATTTGTCGTATCACGCCCATGGATGGAGCTAATATCTTCTGGTGATTAGAGCACAAGCAGACCCTTAGCCAATCCTCCTAGTCTGGAGATGAATGGGATCTCACCTGAGATCCAAGCAAACATAAACCAAAAGGTCATCTAATCATTATCCACGGTCACCTAAGGATATAAAAAGCCCTATCCATGTAAAGTCAGAGATCCTCCAAATTGTTCAATTTCTGAGGGCCAGTTGAGTTCTTGGTTACCAGATGCATTTCCATATGGAAATGAGGGTGATCCTATCTAGAGAAATTAAGGAACTCTGTATCCTTGTTACATATCTTTATTGTATTAGAGCAAAGTAAACGTCCTTTCATTAACTATTCAATGATTTGCAAGTGCTTCATTTCGTCCTGACACTGAATCTAAACAAGGTGTTGCCATAAGCCTACCCCTAAATATGAGAAAGACATCTAGGTAGAGATGTCTGCCAGGTTCATGGTGATATAGCCCTGGAATTCAGGAGAAAGATAAGGGCTAGGTATGTAGACTTAAGAGTCATCTGCATAGAGATGATATTTGAATCAAGAGCTGTTGAAATTGCTGAGAAAAAGAGTATAAAAATCATAGGACAGAGCTCTGGGGAGCATAGACACAGATGGAGGTGAAGAATAACGTGAATGATGATCCTACAGAGGAGACTTAGGAGGAATGGTCAGACAGGTGTCTACTGTGGGCATCTGTCCGCAGATAAATGACCTTGTTTCTGAGGCCCTTTCTGGGCCTCACTTCCCTTATATGTAAAATAAAGTGATATTGTTTGTAAAGTTCCTTCTAGCTCTAACTGAACTCTCTGAACCCTGACTGGCACTTAAAGGTAATGGAGTGCTAATATCAGCAGTGCCTGGTAAATGTTTAATAATTGGATGAGCAGGCAGACTTCAGAAAAACCTGGAAGGACTTATATGAACTGATGCTGAGTGAAGTGAGCAGAACCAGGAGAACGTTGTACACAGTAACAGCCACATTATGTGATGATTGACTTTGATAGACTTAGCTCTTCTCAGCAATACAAGGACCTAAGACAACTCCAAAAGACTTATGATGGAAAATGTTATCCCCTTAAATAAAAGGATTTGTTTGTAAAACTTGGACCCATCAAAAGGCCACACACAAGGATCTAGAGGGCCAAATGTGTTCTCAAGGCTTCAGGTTCCCCACCCCTGATCTAGACAATCAACGAAATAATGAATCAAGCCCTGATTTGTATCATTTGCCTAGTTCCAAAATATAAATGCTTACACTCAAAATTTAATAGTCAGATCTTGGGAGCTAGTTCAACCTGGTTCCAGCACAGCCCCAGCTAACAATCTGAACAGAGGGTAGTGGCTATATGAACATTCACAGAATAGGCAGGGCCAGTACTCAAATCCAGGTCTTCTGATTTAACAAATCAAGTCAAAAAGCACTTATCAAGCACCTATTCTGTGCCAACCACAATGCTAAAGAAATGGGATATGAAGAAAACAAGTATATTCTCTCTCCTTAAGGAGTTCATATTCTAATAAGATAGACAACAGACAAACAGTATGTACATACAAGCTACATACAGGTTAAATTAGAGGCAGTCTCAGAGAGAAGGCACTAGGATTAAAGGGAACTTGGAAAGGCTTCCTGTAGAAGGTCGAGTTTTAGCTGGGACTGGAAGGAAGCCAGGGTGGTCAGGAGAAGGAGATGAGGAAGGAGAGCATTTCACACATGGAGGAGACACTGGATCATGGAGTACAGAGGGGATGTAAGGTGTAAGAAAACTAGGAACGTAGAAATGGTCCAGGTAATGAAGGTCTTTGAACTCCAAATGGTGGGTGTTATATTTAATCCCAGAGGTAATAGGGAGCCACTGGAGTTTATCGAATAGGTGATTGATATAGTCAGACTTTCACCTTAGGAAGATCAATCTGACAATTGAGTGGAGGATGGACTGCGGTGGAAAGAGAAGTGAGGCATGTAGACCAACCAATAGATCATTGCAATAATCTAGGTGTGAGGTGATAAGGACCTGCACTAGATGTGTCAAAGCAGAGAACGGGGCATATGAAAGAGAGGTTGCAAAGACTCTATAAGATTTGATGTTGGATTGGATATGAGGAATGAGTGAGAGTGAGGAGTCTAGGACAATACCTAGGTTTTGAGTTTGGGTGACTGAGAAGATGGTAGTTCCGTTGGCATTAACAGAGAAGTTGGGGGGGGGTGTTGGAGGGGAGGAGAATGAATTCAGTTGAGTTTATGATATCTAAGGGACATCAGTTCAAGATGTTCACAAGGCAGTTGGATATTCCAGACTAAGGTCAGGAAAGAAGTCTGTGCTAGCTAGAGATCCGAATATCCTTTTTGTACAGATTATCCTTCAATCCATGGAAGCTGATGAGATCGTCAAAAGAGATAACATAGAAGGATAAGAGAAGAGAGCCCAGGACAGAACCTTAGGGAATGCCAATGGTTACCAGGCATGACCCAGATGGAGACCCAGCAAAGGAGACTGAGAAGTGCTCATTTAGGTAAGAGGAGAACCAAGAGAGAACAGTATTATGAAAACCTAGAGAAAAGAGCATCAAAGGCAAGAGAATAATTGACAGTTTCAAAGGCTGTGGATAGGCCAAGAAAGATGATAATAACTGGCTTTTCCCCCCTTACACTACAATTTCTGACTTACAATGTCTAGCAGAGGTTTACCTGAGAACTTAGGGAAGGCCTCAGAAAGTATTCTGAAGGAAATAGTTGTCATTGGCCTTATGACACTGTATCATTACTGCCTGATTCTTTGGTATATGATAATGATAATAATAGGGCAGCTAGATGGCACAGTGGATAGAGTGCCAGGCCTGAAGTCAGGAAGACTCATCTTCCTGAGTTCAAAACACTTACTGGCTGTATGACCCTGGGCAAGTCACTTATCCTCATTTGCCTCATTTCTTTTTCTGTAAAATAAGCTGGAGAAGGAAACGGTAAACTGTTCCAATATCTTTGCCAAGAAAACCTTAAATGGGGTCATGAAGACATGCTGGAAATGACTGAACAACAATGATAATGATAATAATAACACTAACAACAACACTTTAAGTTTAGAAAAAATACAAATATTATCTTATTTGATCCTCACAACAACCCTGATATCTAGATATTATTAT